>NC_034193.2:840601-990601 GCF_002021735.2 Oncorhynchus kisutch
GTGGACTGCCAGGTGGGCTGCCAGGATAACAGCCAGGTGGACTGCCAGGTGTGCTGCCAGAAGAACAGCCAGGTGGACTGCCAGGAGATTAGCCAGGTGGACTGCCAGGAGGACAGCCAGGTGAACTGCCAGGAAAACAGCCAGGTGTACTGCCAGAGGACTACCAGGAGAAACAGCCAGGTGGACTGCCTGGTATACTGCCAGGAGAACAGCCAGGTACACTGCCAGGATATAGCCAGGTAGACTGCCAGGTGGTCTGCCAGGAGCACAGCCAGGAGAAGAGACAGGAGAACAGCCAGGTGGACTGCCAGGAGAACATCCAGGTTGACAGCCAGGTGGGCTGCCAGGAGAACAGCCAGGAAAACAGACAGGAGAACAGCCAAGTGGACTGCCAGGAGAACAGCCAGGAGAACAGCCTGGTGGACTGCCAGGAAAACATCCAGGTGGATTGCCAGCTGAATTGCCAGGACAACAGCAAGGTGGACTGCCAGGTGGACTGCCAGGAAAACAGCCAGGTGGCCTGCCAGGTAGCTGCCGGGGGAACAGCCAGGAGAACAGCCAGGAGAACAGCCAGGTGGACTGCCAGGTAGACTGCCAGGAAAACAGCAAGGTGGACTGCCAGGTGGCCTGCCATGAAAACAGCCAGGTGGACTGCCATGTGGACTGCCAGGCTAACACAGCCAGGTGGACTGCCAGGAAAACAGCCAGCAGAACAGCCAGGAGAACAGCCAGGTGGCCTGCCAGGTGAACAGCCAGGAGAATAGCCAGGTGGGCTGCCAGGAGAACAGCCAGGTGAACTGCCAGGAGAACAGCCAGGTGTACTGCCAGGGGAATACCAGGAGAAACAGCCAGGTGGTCTGCCTGGTGGACTGCCAGGAGAACAGCCAGGTACACTGCCAGGATACAGCCAGGTACACTGCCAGGTGGACAGCCAGGAAAACAGCCAGGTGGACTGCCAGGAGAACAGCCAGGTGGACTTCCAGGAAAACAGCCAGGAGAACAGCCATGTGGACTGCCAGGAGAACAGCCAGGAGAACAGCCAGGTGGACTGCCAGGAGAACAGCCAGGAGAACAGCCAGGTGGACTGCCAGGAGAACAGCCAGGTACACTGCCAGAACAACAGCCAGGTGTACTGCCAGGTGGACTGCCTGGTGGCCTACCAAGAAGACTGACAGGCGGCTTGCCTGGTGGTCTGCCAGGTGTACTGCCAGGTGGACTGCCTGGTGGTCTGCCAAGTGACCCTGTCCAGCACTGGGGTTTCCAGCTTCTACCCCCAAGCCACAAGACTGATGAAAGAAACTGCCATTAGACTGCTGGTACGTCCCAAATGGAAGCCTATTACATGTATAGTGCAATACTTTAGATCAGGTTAGGTTGCTTTAAATTGCTTTGGCATGTCAGCCCCTCCCAATGTTCTGTTCAGACAAAATGCCTACCATCACAGTCTGTCATGTAACATTAGAATGTGTCATGTAGCATCAGGACAACAGAAGGATGGAGAGGACATCTAACAGTTTGTTGAGGAAAAACTGTAAGGGTATGAATTACCGAGGAGAGCATCGGAGCTACTCAAAAAATCCACAGAGAACGTGTCGGGAAGAGGTGGCAAAAAACAACATGAAATGAGATGAAAGATATCAGATTTAGAGCAAGGTTGTGTGGTTTTCTGTTACAAAACGGGTCTGTGAGGTCTGAGACCTCTAATACATGGATACAGTCTGTCTGAGGTTCCAAAGCTTAATGAGAGAGGAGAGAAAGAGATGAGGAGAAAAGAGGAGGGGGGAGAGAAAGAGAGGAGGGAGGAGAAAAGAGAGGAGGGGGGAGGAGAGAGAGAAGAGTAAGGAGGAGTAAAGAGGAGGGTGAGGAGAAAAGAGGGAAGCGAGAAAGTGAGGAGGGAGGAGAAAAGAGAGGAGGGGGGAGAGAGAGACGAGAGGAGGGAGGAGAAAAGAGAGGAGGAGGGAGGAGAAAAGAGAGGAGGGGGAGGAGAAAAGAGAGGAGGGGGAGGAGAAAAGAGAGGAGGGGGGAGAGAGAGACGAGAGGAGGGAGGAGAAAAGAGAGGAGGAGGGAGGAGAAAAGAGAGGAGGGGGAGGAGAAAAGAGAGGAGGGAGAGGAGAAAAGAGAGGAGGGGGGAGGAGAAAAGAGAGGAGGGGGGAGGAGAAAAGAGAGGAGGGAGGAGAGAAAGAGTGGAGAAAGACAGAGGGAGAATGAGTTATTTTGTTCTCTCTCTTCACTGTAACGCTGAGTTGATCAAAAAGCTGAACACAGATCTCCCTCCCTCTTACCCTCCTCCCTCCTTTCCATCCCTCCCTCCTTTTCTGTCTCTCTTAATTCAATTCCAAGGGTTTTATTGGCGAGGGAGACATATGTTTACATTGCCATACATATGAACAGTAAACATTACACTCACAAAAGTTCCAAAGGAATAGAAATTTCAAATGTCAAATTATGTCTATATAGAGTGTTGTACTGATGTGCAAATAGTTACAAAGGGCTAAATAAGTCTCTCTCTGAGATCTGGCCCAATGTTGTCTGTGTGTTTACAGGAACTCCCTCCAGGGACACAAAGGAAGGCAGACACCAGGAACAGGTTCATTTCACAGGCTCACTTTTTGGTGTCATTCTCTCTCTTTGTCTCTCTCCCTCTGTCTACACTTTTCTCTGCCTTTCTGTACAGTGTCTTTTAAACTCTCTCTGTATATTCTTCCATCTCTCTATCTATACTGTTCTTAGTGTAGTCTATCAGTCGGATGGTTCAGAGAGCAGAGGGAGAGGCATTATGGGAATGACACTATAGTCGTCTGTCGCTGTGTCTGTGTGAACTTTGTCACTCTACAGTATATGTGTTCCTTTCTCTCCCCCTCCCTCTCCTCCCTCTCCCTCTCCCCCCTCCTCTTCTCCGTACACCTCCTCCTCCTCTCCCCCTCCCTCTCCTCCCTCTCCCTCTCCCCCCTCCTATTCTCCGTACACCTCCTCCTCCTCTCCCCCTCCCTCTCCTCCCTCTCCCTCTCCCTCTCCTCTTCTCCGTACACCTCCTCCTCCTCTCCCCCTCCCTCTCCTCTCTCTCCCTCTGGTACACAGGGGCTGGTCCTGAGGCGTGGTACACAGTGTCTGGTCCTGTGGCGTGGTACACAGTGTCTGGTCCTGTGGCGTGGTACACAGTGGCTGGTCCTGTGGCGTGGTACACAGTGTCTGGTCCTGTGGATTGGTACACAGTGGCTGGTCCTGTGGATTGGTACACAGTGGCTGGTCCTGTGGATTGGTACACAGTGGCTGGTCCTGTGGCGTGGTACACAGTGTCTGGTCCTGAGGCATGGTACACAGTGTCTGGTCCTGTGGCATGGTACACATGTCTGGTCCTGAGGCGTGGTACACAGTGGCTGGTCCTGTGGATTGGTACACAGTGTCTGGTCCTGTGGATTGGTACACAGTGGCTGGTCCTGTGGATTGGGACACAGTGTCTGGTCCTGTGGATTGGGACACAGTGTCTGGTCCTGTGGCGTGGTACACAGTGTCTGGTCCTGTGGCGTGGTACACAGTGTCTGGTCCTGTGGTGTGGTACACAGTGGCTGGTCCTGTGGCGTGGTACACAGTGTCTGGTCCTGTGGCGTGGTACACAGTGTCTGGTCCTGTGGCGTGGTACACAGTGTCTGGTCCTGTGGCGTGGTACACAGTGGCTGGTCCTGTGGCGTGGTACACAGTGGCTGGTCCTGTGGATTGGTACACAGTGGCTGGTCCTGTGGCGTGGTACACAGTGGCTGGTCCTGTGGATTGGTACACAGTGTCTGGTCCTGTGGATTGGTACACAGTGTCTGGTCCTGTGGCGTGGTACACAGTGGCTGGTCCTGAGGCGTGGTACACAGTGGCTGGTCCTGTGGTGTGGTACACAGTGTCTGGTCCTGTGGATTGGTACACAGTGGCTGGTCCTGTGGATTGGTACACAGTGGCTGGTCCTGTGGATTGGTACACAGTGGCTGGTCCTGTGGCGTGGTACACAGTGTCTGGTCCTGAGGCATGGTACACAGTGTCTGGTCCTGTGGCGTGGTACACAGTGTCTGGTCCTGAGGCGTGGTACACAGTGGCTGGTCCTGAGGCGTGGTACACAGTGGCTGGTCCTGTGGATTGGTACACAGTGTCTGGTCCTGTGGATTGGTACACAGTGGCTGGTCCTGTGGATTGGTACACAGTGTCTGGTCCTGTGGATTGGTACACAGTGTCTGGTCCTGTGGCGTGGTACACAGTGTCTGGTCCTGTGGCGTGGTACACAGTGTCTGGTCCTGTGGCGTGGTACACAGTGGCTGGTCCTGTGGCGTGGTACACAGTGGCTGGTCCTGTGGCGTGGTACACAGTGTCTGGTCCTGTGGCGTGGTACACAGTGTCTGGTCCTGTGGCGTGGTACACAGTGGCTGGTCCTGTGGCGTGGTACACAGTGGCTGGTCCTGTGGATTGGTACACAGTGGCTGGTCCTGTGGCGTGGTACACAGTGGCTGGTCCTGTGGATTGGTACACAGTGTCTGGTCCTGTGGATTGGTACACATTGTCTGGTCCTGTGGCGTGGTACACAGTGGCTGGTCCTGAGGCGTGGTACACAGTGGCTGGTCCTGTGGTGTGGTACACAGTGTCTGGTCCTGTGGATTGGTACACAGTGGCTGGTCCTGTGGATTGGTACACAGTGGCTGGTCCTGTGGATTGGTACACAGTGGCTGGTCCTGTGGCGTGGTACACAGTGTCTGGTCCTGAGGCATGGTACACAGTGTCTGGTCCTGTGGCGTGGTACACAGTGTCTGGTCCTGAGGCGTGGTACACAGTGGCTGGTCCTGTGGATTGGTACACAGTGTCTGGTCCTGTGGATTGGTACACAGTGGTTGGTCCTGTGGATTGGTACACAGTGGCTGGTCCTGTGGCGTGGTACACAGTGTCTGGTCCTGAGGCATGGTACACAGTGTCTGGTCCTGTGGCATGGTACACAGTGTCTGGTCCTGAGGCGTGGTACACAGTGGCTGGTCCTGTGGATTGGTACACAGTGTCTGGTCCTGTGGATTGGTACACAGTGGCTGGTCCTGTGGATTGGTACACAGTGTCTGGTCCTGTGGATTGGTACACAGTGGCTGGTCCTGTGGCGTGGTACACAGTGTCTGGTCCTGTGGCATGGTACACAGTGGCTGGTCCTGTGGCGTGGTACACAGTGGCTGGTCCTGTGGTGTGGTACACAGTGTCTGGTCCTGTGGATTGGTACACAGTGTCTGGTCCTGTGGCGTGGTACACAGTGGCTGGTCCTGTGGCGTGGTACACAGTGGCTGGTCCTGTGGCGTGGTACACGGTGTCTGGTCCTGTGGATTGGTACACAGTGTCTGGTCCTGTGGCGTGGTACACAGTGGCTGGTCCTGTGGCGTGGTACACAGTGTCTGGTCCTGAGGCATGGTACACAGTGTCTGGTCCTGTGGCGTGGTACACAGTGTCTGGTCCTGAGGCGTGGTACACAGTGGCTGGTCCTGTGGATTGGTACACAGTGTCTGGTCCTGTGGATTGGTACACAGTGGTTGGTCCTGTGGATTGGTACACAGTGGCTGGTCCTGTGGCGTGGTACACAGTGTCTGGTCCTGAGGCATGGTACACAGTGTCTGGTCCTGTGGCATGGTACACAGTGTCTGGTCCTGAGGCGTGGTACACAGTGGCTGGTCCTGTGGATTGGTACACAGTGTCTGGTCCTGTGGATTGGTACACAGTGGCTGGTCCTGTGGATTGGTACACAGTGTCTGGTCCTGTGGATTGGTACACAGTGGCTGGTCCTGTGGCGTGGTACACAGTGTCTGGTCCTGTGGCATGGTACACAGTGGCTGGTCCTGTGGCGTGGTACACAGTGGCTGGTCCTGTGGTGTGGTACACAGTGTCTGGTCCTGTGGATTGGTACACAGTGTCTGGTCCTGTGGCGTGGTACACAGTGGCTGGTCCTGTGGCGTGGTACACAGTGGCTGGTCCTGTGGCGTGGTACACGGTGTCTGGTCCTGTGGCGTGGTACACAGTGTCTGGTCCTGTGGCGTGGTACACAGTGGCTGGTCCTGTGGCGTGGTACACAGTTTATTTATTTTCCCTTCTGTAATTTAACTATTTGCACATCGTTACAACACTGTAGGTAGACGTAATGACATTTGAAATGTCCCTATTCCTTTGAAACTTCTGTTAATGTTAACTGTTCATTTTATATTGTTTATTGACTTGTGTTTCCCATGTCAATGAATCTCTTTGAATTGAGTTGAGAGTTGAGAGTGAGATAGAGAGCGAAAGAGAGAGATCTTTGGATGTCATCCCAGGTTTCATCACTCCTTGGTTCAGTTATCCTTTGCTATACTTCTTCTGACTGATGTCTCCTGGCATTGCTGATCATGAGGAGGAGGAAGATGGCAACTATGCTTTTCTTAGACTTGTGTGAGTGTGTGTTTCCATGCGTGAGTTTCTATGTCATTGTGTCTGTTCGTCCGTGTTGTTTGTTTGTGTGTCCTTAGAATTGTCAGCCAGAGGAGAACTGGGGCCTGTCAGCTCGTTCTCAGCCACTAGTTTGGCTGCTGTCTCCTTATGAAACCTATCTAATGACACACAGGGAATGTTAAGTCCTTCCTGATGTCAGCCACAACAGACCTGCCAATCCTTTAGTCAAGTACACTGCTCAAAAAAATAAAGGGAACATTAAAATAAAACATCCTAGATCTGAATTAATTAAATATTCTTATTAAATACTTTTTTCTTTACATAGTTGAATGTGCTGACAACAAAATCACACAAAAATGGTCAATTAAAATCAAATGTATCAACCCATGGAGGTCTGGATTTGGAGTCACACTCTAAATTAAAGTGGAAAACCACACTACAGGCTGATCCAACTTCGATGTAATGTCAAAATGAGGCTCATTAGTGTGTGTGGCCTCCACGTGCCTGTATGACCTCCCTACTACGCCTGGGCATGCTCCTGATGAGGTGGCGGGTGGTCTCCTGAGGGTTCTCCTCCCAGACCTGGACTAAAGCATGGAGCGAGACATGATGCGAGACATGATGTCCCAGATGTGCTCAATTGGATTCAGGTCTGGGGAACGGGCAGGCCAGTCCATAGCATCAATGCCTTCCTCTTGCAGGAACTGCTGACACACTCCAGCCACATGAGGTCTAGCATTGTCTTGCATTAGGAGGAACCCAGGGCCAACCGCATCAGCATATGGTCTCACAAGGGGTCTGAGGATCTCATCTCGGTACCTAATGGCAGTCAGGCTACCTCTGGCGAGCACATGGAGGGCTGTGCGGCCCCCCAAAGAAATGCCACCCCACACCATGACTGACCCACCGTCAAACCGGTCATGCTGGAGGATGTTGCAGGCAGCAGATTGTTCTCCACGGCGTCTCCAGATTCTGTCATGTCTGTCACGAGCTCAGTGTGAATCTGCTTTCATCTGTGAAGAGCACAGGGCGCCAGTGGCGAATTTGCCAATCTTGGTGTTCTCTGGCAAATGCCAAACGTCCTGCACGGTGTTGGGCTGTAAGCAGAACCCCCACCTGTGGACGTCGGGCCCTCATACCACCCTCATGGAGTCTTTTCTGACTGTTTGAGCAGACACATGCACATTTGTTGCCTGCTGGAGGTAATTTTGCAGGGCTCTGGCAGTGCTCCTCCTGCTCCTCCTTGCACAAAGGCGGAGGTAGCGGTCCTGCTGCTGGGTTGTTGCCCTCCTACGGCCTCCTCCACGTCTCTTGATGTACTGGGCTGTCTCCTGGTTGCGCCTCCATGCTCTGGACACTACGCTGACAGACACAGCAAACCTTCTTGCCACAGCTCGCATTGATGTGCCATCCTGGATGAGCTGCACTACCATAGCCACTTGTGTGGGTTGTAGACTCAGTCTCATGCTACCACTAGAGTGAAAGCACCGCCAGCATTCAGCCAGGAAGCATAGGAACTGAGAAGTGGTCTGTGGTTACCACCTGCAGAACCACTCCTTTATTGTGGGTGTCTTGCTAATTGCCTATAATTTCCACCTGTTGTCTATTCCACTTGCACAACAGCATGTGAAATGTATTGTCAATCAGTGTTGCTTCCTAAGTGGACAGTTTGATTTCACAGAAGTGTGATTGACTTGGAGTTACATTGTGTTGTTTAAGTTTTTTTTTGTAGGCTACTACTTTTACGACTTAGTCTTAATCTTTACTACAGTACTCACTGTTAAGAGGGTGTGAACAATGCTGAATGGGTGTAGACAAAGGAGAGCTCTCCAGTAGATACCAAGACATCTAAAGGCCATTTTCTCAAAAGTGAGGTTGCAAGTTGATCAAATTTCAAACCAGAATTGCTTTCCCATTGTTACTCAAAAAATGCAAAAAAATTCACCATTTTGTAACTCTGAGTCTCTACCATTATCTTATGTAAAAAAAAAAATCTAATTCTGCACATAAGACCGATTTGAGCCAGTCGGTCACATATGGTGGCATTTAGGACTCCGACCAGGAGAAACTGGAACACCATGGAGGCATTTAGGACTCCGACCAGGAGAAACTGGAACACCATGGAGGCGTTTAGGACTCCGACCAGGAGAAACTGGAACACCATGGAGGTGTTTAGGACGCCGACCAGGAGAAACTGGAACACCATGGAGGCGTTTAGGACGCCGACCAGGAGAAACTGGAACACCATGGAGGCATTTAGGATGCCGACCAGGAGAAACTGGAACACCATGGAGGTATTTAGGACGCCGACCAGGAGAAACTGGAACACCATGGAGGCATTTAGGACGCCGACCAGGAGAAACTGGAACACCATGGAGGCATTTAGGACTCCGACCAGGAGAAACTGGAACACCATGGAGGCGTTTAGGACCATGACCAGGAGAAATTGGAACACCATGGAGGCGTTTAGGACGCCGACCAGGAGAAACTGGAACACCATGGAGGCATTTAGGACTCCGACCAGGAGAAACTGGAACACCATATGTTTTCTTAGAGAGTTTTGATAAAAGTGTTTTACCTCTGTACACACACTCCACATACCCTGGAGATGGGGAGTGTACTTCTATTCAGGCCATGATGTGTGTAAGGCCGAAAGAGAGGAGAGGAAGGGGGAGGAGAGAAGAGAAGAGAAGACAAGACTGATAGATGTTGAAGCAGAAGAGTAAAAGCCTTTTGCTGTGTGTGTTCTACAGAGTAATAACACAGCATTCATTCATCTGCAGCTCATCTCAAGGGCATTAGCTTTGGATGCTCCTCTCCTGTCATTATACCTCTGCACACGTGGTGCAGAGGGGAGGCAGTCGAGGGAGGGGTGGTAGCACAGGATAGCTGAGGGGGGGAGGTAGCACTGGATAGCTGAGGGAGGGGTTGTAGCACTGGATAGCTGAGGGGGGGAGGTAGCACTGGATAGCTGAGGGAGGGGTGTAGCACGGGATACCTGAGGGAGGGGTTGTAGCACTGGATAGCTGAGGGAGGGGAGGTAGCACTGGATAGCTGAGGGAGGGGTTGTAGCACTGGATAGCTGAGGGGGGGAGGTAGCACTGGATAGCTGAGGGAGGGGTTGTAGCACTGGATAGCTGAGGGAGGGGTTGTAGCACTGGATAGCTGAGGGAGGGGTTGTAGCACTGGATAGCTGAGGGAGGGGTTGTAGCACTGGATAGCTGAGGGAGGGGAGGTAGCACTGGATAGCTGAGGGAGGGGAGGTAGCACTGGATAGCTGAGGGAGGGGTTGTAGAACTGGATAGCTGAGGGAGGGGAGGTAGCACTGGATAGCTGAGGGAGGGGAGGTAGCACTGGATAGCTGAGGGAGGGGAGGTAGCACTGTATAGCTGAGGGAGGGGAGGTAGCACTGTATAGCTGAGGGGGGTGAGGTAGCACTGGATAGCTGAGGGAGGGGAGGTAGCGTGGGGTAGCTGAGGGAGTGGAGGTAGCACTGGATAGCTGAGGGAGGGGGTGTAGCACGGGATAGCTGAGGGAGGGGAGGTAGCACTGGATAGCTGAGGGAGGGGTGTAGCACGGGATAGCTGAGGGAGGGGTGTAGCACGGGATAGCTGAGGGAGGGGTGTAGCACGGGATAGCTGAGGGAGGGGTTGTAGCACTGGATAGCTGAGGGAGGGGTGTAGCACTGTTGTTGCCCTCCTACGGCCTCCTCCACGTCTCTTGATGTACTGGGCTGTCTCCTGGTTGCGCCTCCATGCTCTGGACACTACGCTGACAGACACAGCAAACCTTCTTGCCACAGCTCGCATTGATGTGCCATCCTGGATGAGCTGCACTACCATAGCCACTTGTGTGGGTTGTAGACTCAGTCTCATGCTACCACTAGAGTGAAAGCACCGCCAGCATTCAGCCAGGAAGCATAGGAACTGAGAAGTGGTCTGTGGTTACCACCTGCAGAACCACTCCTTTATTGGGGGTGTCTTGCTAATTGCCTATAATTTCCACCTGTTGTCTATTCCACTTGCACAACAGCATGTGAAATGTATTGTCAATCAGTGTTGCTTCCTAAGTGGACAGTTTGATTTCACAGAAGTGTGATTGACTTGGAGTTACATTGTGTTGTTTAAGTTTTTTTTTGTAGGCTACTACTTTTACGACTTAGTCTTAATCTTTACTACAGTACTCACTGTTAAGAGGGTGTGAACAATGCTGAATGGGTGTAGACAAAGGAGAGCTCTCCAGTAGATACCAAGACATCTAAAGGCCATTTTCTCAAAAGTGAGGTTGCAAGTTGATCAAATTTCAAACCAGAATTGCTTTCCCATTGTTACTCAAAAAATGCAAAAAAATTCACCATTTTGTAACTCTGAGTCTCTACCATTATCTTATGTAAAAAAAAAAATCTAATTCTGCACATAAGACCGATTTGAGCCAGTCGGTCACATATGGTGGCATTTAGGACTCCGACCAGGAGAAACTGGAACACCATGGAGGCATTTAGGACTCCGACCAGGAGAAACTGGAACACCATGGAGGCGTTTAGGACTCCGACCAGGAGAAACTGGAACACCATGGAGGTGTTTAGGACGCCGACCAGGAGAAACTGGAACACCATGGAGGCGTTTAGGACGCCGACCAGGAGAAACTGGAACACCATGGAGGCATTTAGGATGCCGACCAGGAGAAACTGGAACACCATGGAGGTATTTAGGACGCCGACCAGGAGAAACTGGAACACCATGGAGGCATTTAGGACGCCGACCAGGAGAAACTGGAACACCATGGAGGCATTTAGGACTCCGACCAGGAGAAACTGGAACACCATGGAGGCGTTTAGGACCATGACCAGGAGAAATTGGAACACCATGGAGGCGTTTAGGACGCCGACCAGGAGAAACTGGAACACCATGGAGGCATTTAGGACTCCGACCAGGAGAAACTGGAACACCATATGTTTTCTTAGAGAGTTTTGATAAAAGTGTTTTACCTCTGTACACACACTCCACATACCCTGGAGATGGGGAGTGTACTTCTATTCAGGCCATGATGTGTGTAAGGCCGAAAGAGAGGAGAGGAAGGGGGAGGAGAGAAGAGAAGAGAAGACAAGACTGATAGATGTTGAAGCAGAAGAGTAAAAGCCTTTTGCTGTGTGTGTTCTACAGAGTAATAACACAGCATTCATTCATCTGCAGCTCATCTCAAGGGCATTAGCTTTGGATGCTCCTCTCCTGTCATTATACCTCTGCACACGTGGTGCAGAGGGGAGGCAGTCGAGGGAGGGGAGGTAGCACAGGATAGCTGAGGGGGGGAGGTAGCACTGGATAGCTGAGGGAGGGGTTGTAGCACTGGATAGCTGAGGGGGGGAGGTAGCACTGGATAGCTGAGGGAGGGGTGTAGCACGGGATACCTGAGGGAGGGGTTGTAGCACTGGATAGCTGAGGGAGGGGAGGTAGCACTGGATAGCTGAGGGAGGGGTTGTAGCACTGGATAGCTGAGGGGGGGAGGTAGCACTGGATAGCTGAGGGAGGGGTTGTAGCACTGGATAGCTGAGGGAGGGGTTGTAGCACTGGATAGCTGAGGGAGGGGTTGTAGCACTGGATAGCTGAGGGAGGGGTTGTAGCACTGGATAGCTGAGGGAGGGGAGGTAGCACTGGATAGCTGAGGGAGGGGAGGTAGCACTGGATAGCTGAGGGAGGGGTTGTAGCACTGGATAGCTGAGGGAGGGGAGGTAGCACTGGATAGCGGAGGGAGGGGAGGTAGCACTGGATAGCTGAGGGAGGGGAGGTAGCACTGTATAGCTGAGGGAGGGGAGGTAGCACTGTATAGCTGAGGGGGGTGAGGTAGCACTGGATAGCTGAGGGAGGGGAGGTAGCGTGGGGTAGCTGAGGGAGTGGAGGTAGCACTGGATAGCTGAGGGAGGGGGTGTAGCACGGGATAGCTGAGGGAGGGGAGGTAGCACTGGATAGCTGAGGGAGGGGTGTAGCACGGGATAGCTGAGGGAGGGGTGTAGCACGGGATAGCTGAGGGAGGGGGTGTAGCACGGGATAGCTGAGGGAGGGGTTGTAGCACTGGATAGCTGAGGGAGGGGTGTAGCACTGGATACCTGAGGGAGGGGTTGTAGCACTGGATAGCTGAGGGAGGGGAGGTAGCACTGGATAGCTGAGGGAGGGGTTGTAGCACTGGATAGCTGAGGGGGGGAGGTAGCACTGGATAGCTGAGGGAGGGGTTGTAGCACTGGATAGCTGAGGGAGGGGTTGTAGCACTGGATAGCTGAGGGAGGGGTTGTAGCACTGGATAGCTGAGGGAGGGGTTGTAGCACTGGATAGCTGAGGGAGGGGAGGTAGCACTGGATAGCTGAGGGAGGGGTTGTAGCACTGGATAGCTGAGGGAGGGGAGGTAGCACTGGATAGCTGAGGGAGGGGAGGTAGCACTGGATAGCTGAGGGAGGGGAGGTAGCACTGTATAGCTGAGGGGGGTGAGGTAGCACTGGATAGCTGAGGGAGGGGTGTAGCACGGGATAGCTGAGGGAGGGGTGTAGCACGGGATAGCTGAGGGAGGGGTTGTAGCACTGGATAGCTGAGGGAGGGGTGTAGCACGGGATAGCTGAGGGAGGGGTTGTAGCACTGGATAGCTGAGGGAGGGGAGGTAGCACTGGATAGCTGAAGGAGGGGTGTAGCACGGGATAGCTGAGGGAGGGGAGGTAGCACTGGATAGCTGAGGGGGGGAGGCGGATAGCTGAGGCATGGGCAGAGAGGGATAGCACAGGATAGCTGAGGGAGGGGGAGAGGGGAGGTAGTTGAGGGAGGGGAGTTAGCACAGTTCTCCACATGACCCTCTATGAACCAAGGACACAGTTCTCCTCATGACTCACTATGAACCAAGGACACAGTTCTCCACATGACTCACTATGAACCAAGGACACAGTTCTCCACATGACTCACTATTAACCAAGGACACAGTTCTCCTCATGACTCACTATGAACCAAGGACACAGTTCTCCACATGACTCACTATGAACCAAGGACACAGTTCTCCACAGGACTCACTATGAACCAAGGACACAGTTCTCCACAGGACTCACTATGAACCAAGGACACAGTTCTCCACAGGACTCACTATGAACCAAGGACACAGTTCTCCTCATGACTCACTATGAACCAAGGACACAGTTCTCCACATGACGCACTATGAACCAAGGACACAGTTCTCCACAGGACTCACTATGAACCAAGGACACAGTTCTCCACAGGACTCATTATAAACCAAGGACACAGTTCTCCTCATGACTCACTATGAACCAATGCCACAGTTCTCCACAGGACTCACTATGAACCAAGGACACAGTTCTCCACAGGACTCATTATGAACCAAGGACACAGTTCTCCACAGGACACATTATGAACCAAGGACACAGTTCTCCACAGGACTCACTATGAACCAAGGACACAGTTCTCCTCATGACTCACTATGAACCAAGGACACAGTTCTCCACAGGACTCATTATGAACCAAGGACACAGTTCTCCACAGGACACATTATGAACCAAGGACACAGTTCTCCACAGGACTCACTATGAACCAAGGACACAGTTCTCACTATGAACCAAGAACACAGTCCTCCACATGACTCACTATGAACCAAGGACACAGTTCTCCACAGGACTCACTATGAACCAAGGGCACAGTTCTCCACAGGACTCACTATGAACCAAGGGCACAGTTCTCACTATGAACCAAGGACACAGTTCTCCAAGGGACTCTCTATTAACCAAGGACACAGTTCTCCACCGGACTCACTATGAACCAAGGACACAGTTCTCCACAGGACTCACTATGAACCAAGGACACAGTTCTCACTATGAACCAAGGACACAGTTCTCCACAGGACTCATTATGAACCAAGGACACAGTTCTCCACAGGACTCACTATGAACCAAAGACACAGTTCTCCACAGGAGTCACTATGAACCAAGGACACAGTTCTCCACAGGACTCATTATGAACCAAGGACACAGTTCTCCACAGGACTCATTATGAACCAAGGACACAGTTCTCCACAGGACTCACTATGAACCAAGGACACTGTTCTCCACAGGACGCAATTCCTTCCTCCACAGACACACACTAAAAGTATTCACTATACTATAATACTATACTATAACACTCCACTATACCACTGCACTATACTATGCTATAACACTGCACTATACTATAACACTACACAGTACTGTAACACTGTACTATACTATACTATAACAATCTACTATACAATACCAAAACAATGTACTACACCATATTATAACACTGCACTATAACTTCTTTGGGACTGTGGGGCAGTATTAACTAGCTTGGATAAATAGATGCCCAGAGTAAACTACCTGCTAGAATATGCATATAATTAGTAGATTTGGATAGAAAACACTCTGAAGTTTCTAAAACTGTTTGAATGATGTCTGTGAGTATAACATAACTCATGTAGCAGTCAAAAACGTGAGAAAGAATCCAACCAGGAAGTGGGAAATCTGAGGTCATTGCCTATCGAATATACAGTGTCTATGGGGTCATATTGCACATCCTACGGCTTTCACTAGATGTCAACAGTCTTTGTTTGAGGATTCTACCGTGAAGGAGGAGAGAAAGAGACCTGTTTCAACCAGAGGTCTGGCAGAAGGCCATGAGCTAAGTCAGGCGCACACCCGTGAGAGCTAGCTGCGTTCCATTGCATTTCTAAAGACAAAGGATTTCTCCGGTTGGAACATTATTGAAGATTTATGATATAAACATCCTAAATATTGATTCTATACATCGTTTGACATGTTTCTACGAAATGTAATAGATTTTTTGGCATTTCGTCTGAACAAGTGATCGCACATTATGCATTTGGATTACTGGGCTAAACGCGCAAACAAAAAGGAGGTATTTGGACATAAATGGACTTTATCGAACAAGACAAACATTTATTGTAGAACTGGGATTCCTGGGAGTGCATTACGATCAAGATCATCCAAGGTAAGTGAATATTTATAACGCTATTTCTGACTTTTCTGACACCTCTCCTTCTTTGGAAAATGGCTGGATGTTTTTCTGTGACTAGCGTTGACCTAACATAATCGCAAGGTGTGCTTTCGCCGTAAAGCCTTTTGAAATCTGACACAGCGGTTGCATTAAGGAGAAGTTTTTCTATATTTCCATTTATAACACTTGTCTCTTTCATCAATGTTTATGATGAGTATTTTTGTCATTTGATGTGGCTCTGCACTTTCACCGGATGTTTGTTTGAGACAATGCATTTCTGATCATAACACATCAATTTCAGATGAGGTTTTTGGACATAAAGATAAACTTTATCGAACAAAACACACATTTATTGTGTAACATGAAGTCCTGTGAGTGCCATCTGATGAAGATCATCAAAGGTTAGTGATTAATTTAATCTCTATTTCTGACTTTTGTGAGCCCTCTCCTTGGCTGGATAATGGATGTATGGTTTTCTGTGACGAGGTGCTGACCTAACATAATCGTTTGGTGTGCTTTTTTGTTGTTGGAATTAACACTATACTATAACACTATACTGTGCCACTATACTATAACACTATACTGTACCACTATACTGTAACACTATACTGTAACACTATACTGTAACACTATACTGTACCACTATACTATAACACTATACTGTACCACTATACTGAAACACTGCACTATACTGTACCACTATACTGTAACACTATACTGTAACACTATACTGTAACACTATACTATAACACTATATTGTACCACTATACTGAAACACTGCACTATACTGTACCACTACTTTTTTTTTTTTTGTACCACTACCACTACAACGCTTTTTTGTTGTTGGAATTAACACTATACTATAACACTATACTGTGCCACTATACTATAACACTATACTGTACCACTATACTGTAACACTATACTGTAACACTATACTGTAACACTATACTGTACCACTATACTATAACACTATACTGTACCACTATACTGAAACACTGCACTATACTGTACCACTATACTGTAACACTATACTGTAACACTATACTGTAACACTATACTATAACACTATATTGTACCACTATACTGAAACACTGCACTATACTGTACCACTATACTATAACACTATATTGTAACACTATACTATAACACTATACTGCAACACTATACTGTACCACTATACTGTAACACTATACTGTACCACTATACTATAACACTATACTGTACCACTATACTGTAACACTATACTGTAACACTATACTGTACCACTATACTATAACACTATACTATAACACTATACTGTAACACTATACTGTACCACTATACTGTACCACTATACTGAAACACTGCACTATACTGTAACACTATACTATAACACTATACTGTAACACTGCACTATAATGTAACTCTATACTATAACACTATACTGTACCACTATACTATAACACTATACTGTAACACTATACTGTAACACTATACTGTACCACTATACTATAACACTATACTGTAACACTATACTGTACCACTATACTGTACCACTATACTATAACACTATACTGTAACACTGCACTATACTTTAACACTATACTGTACCACTATACTATAACACTATATTGTAACACTATACTATAACACTATACTGCAACACTATACTGTACCACTATACTGTAACACTATACTGTACCACTATACTATAACACTATACTGTAACACTATACTGTACCACTATACTGTAGCACTATAATGTGCCACTATACTTTAACACTATACTGTACCACTATACTATAACACTATATTGTAACACTATACTATAACACTATACTGTAACACTATAATGTGCCACTATACTTTAACACTATACTGTACCACTATACTATAACACTATACTGTAACACTATAATGTGCCACTATACTTTAACACTATACTGTACCACTATACAGAAACACTATACTGTACCACTATACTATAACACTATACTGTACTAGCGTTGGACTAGTAACTGGAAGGTTGCAAGTTCAAACCCCCGAGCTGACAAGGTACAAATCTGTCGTTCTGCCCCTGAACAGGCAGTTATCCCGCTGTTCCTAGGCTGCAGGCCCAGACGGCATCCCCAGCCGCGCCCTCAGAGCATGCGCAGACCAGCTGGCTGGTGTGTTTACGGACATATTCAATCAATCCCTATCCCAGTCTGTTGTTCCCACATGCTTCAAGAGGGCCACCATTGTTCCTGTTCCCAAGAAAGCTAAGGTAACTGAGCTAAACGACTACCGCCCCGTAGCACTCACTTCCGTCATCATGAAGTGCTTTGAGAGACTAGTCAAGGACCATATCACCTCCACCCTACCTGACACCCTAGACCCACTCCAATTTGCTTACCGCCCAAATAGGTCCACAGACGATGCAATCTCAACCACACTGCACACTGCCCTAACCCATCTGGACAAGAGGAATACCTATGTGAGAATGCTGTTCATCGACTACAGCTCGGCATTTAACACCATAGTGCCCTCCAAGCTCGTCATCAAGCTCGAGACCCTGGGTCTCGACCTCGCCCTGTGCAACTGGGTACTGGACTTCCTGACGGGCCGCCCCCAGGTGGTGAGGGTAGGCAACAACATTTCCACCCCGCTGATCCTCAACACTGGGGCCCCACAAGGGTGCGTTCTGAGCCCTCTCCTGTACTCCCTGTTCACCCACGAATGCGTGGCCACGCACGCCTCCAACTCAATCATCAAGTTTGCGGACGACACAACAGTGGTAGGCTTGATTACCAACAACGACGAGACGGCCTACAGGGAGGAGGTGAGGGCCCTCGGAGTGTGGTGTCAGGAAAATAACCTCACACTCAACGTCAACAAAACTAAGGAGATGATTGTGGACTTCAGGAAACAGCAGAGGGAACACCCCCCCTATCCACATCGATGGAACAGTAGTGGAGAGGGTAGTAAGTTTTAAGTTCCTCGGCGTACACATCACAGACAAACTGAATTGGTCCACCCACACAGACAGCATCGTGAAGAAGGCGCAGCAGCGCCTCTTCAACCTCAGGAGGCTGAAGAAATTCGGCTTGTCACCAAAAGCACTCACAAACTTCTACAGATGCACAATAGAGAGCATCCTGTCGGGCTGTATCACCGCCTGGTACGGCAACTGCTCCGCCCACAACCGTAAGGCTCTCCAGAGGGTAGTGAGGTCTGCACAACGCATCACCGGGGGCAAACTACCTGCCCTCCAGGACACCTACAAACGACTACCGTCACCTGAGTGGGTTGATTCACTGTTGTGGTCATCCTGTCTGGGTTGGCGCCCCCCCCCTTGGGTTGTGCCGTGGCGGAGATCTTTGTGGGCTATACTCAGCCTTGTCTCGGGATGGTAAGTTGGTGGTTGAAGATATCCCTCTAGTGGTGTGGGGGCTGTGCTTTGGCAAAGTGGGTGGGGTTATATCCTTCCTGTTTGGCCCTGTCCGGGGGTGTCCTCGGATGGGGCCACAGTGTCTCCTGACCCCTCCTGTCTCAGCCTCCAGTATTTATGCTGCAGTAGTTTATGTGTCGGGGGGCTGGGGTCAGTTTGTTATATCTGGAGTACTTCTCCTGTCCTATTCGGTGTCCTGTGTGAATCTAAGTGTGCGTTCTCTAATTCTCTCCTTCTCTCTTTCTTTCTCTCTCTCGGAGGACCTGAGCCCTAGGACCATGCCCCAGGACTACCTGACATGATGACTCCTTGCTGTCCCCAGTCCACCTGGCCATGCTGCTGCTCCAGTTTCAACTTCCACCTGACTGTGCTGCTGCTCTAGTTTCAACTGTTCTGCCTTATTATTATTCGACCATGCTGGTCATTTATGAACATTTGAACATCTTGGCCATGTTCTGTTATAATCTCCACCCGGCACAGCCAGAAGAGGACTGGCCACCCCACATAGCCTGGTTCCTCTCTAGGTTTCTTCCTAGGTATTGGCCTTTCTAGGGAGTTTTTCCTAGCCACCGTGCTTCTACACCTGCATTGCTTGCTGTTTGGGGTTTTAGGCTGGGTTTCTGTACAGCACTTTGAGATATCAGCTGATGTACGAAGGGCTATATAAATAAATTTGATTTGATTTGATTTGATTTGATTTGATTTGACCTACACCACCCGATGTCACTGGAAGGCCATAAAGATCATCAAGGACAACAACCACCCGAGCCACTGCCTGTTCACCCCGCTATCATCCAGAAGGTGATGTCAGTACAGGACCGAGAGACTGAAAAACAGCTTCTATCTCAAGGCCATCAGACTGTTAAACAGCCACCACTAACATTGAGTGGCTGCTGCCAACACACTGACTCAACTCCAGCCACTTTAATAATGGGAATTGATGGGAAATGATGTAAAATATATCACTAGCCACTTTAAACAATGCTACCTAATATAATGTTTACATACCCTACATTATTCGTCTCATATGTATATGTATATACTGTACTCTATATCATCTACTGCATCTTTATGTAATACATGTATCACTAGCCACTAACTATGCCACTTTGTTTACATACTCATCTCATATGTATATACTGTACTCGATACCATCTACTGTATCTTGCCTATGCTGCTCTGTACCATCACTCATTCATATATCTTTATGTACATATTCTTTATCCCTTTACACTTGTGTGTATAAGGTAGTAGTTTTGGAATTGTTAGCTAGATTACTTGTTGGTTATTACTGCATTGTCGGAACTAGAAGCACAAGCATTTCGCTACACTCGCATTAACATCTGCTAACCATGTGTATGTGACAAATAAAATTTTATTTTATTTTATTTGTCATTGAAAATAAGAATTTGTTCTTAACTGACTTGCCTAGTTATAAAATGAAGGTAAAACTATAACACTGCATTATAACTATATTACAATACAATACTATAACACCATAACACGATACTATACACAGTGCATTCATTCCCTTTCCTTTGTCCTTGAGACGTCACTACCTACTGTACAGCTGTCTAATTACCTGGCAGATAAAACCAGAACAAAATGAGATATTGACTCCTTCTCTATTATAGTATTGCAGTCAGTCTGTTGCAAAAACAAGGCTTTGGAATAGACATTTAAATCCACGAGTGGACAGAGGTAAGATTCAGTCATCAGTCAGCTAGCAGGATGTGTCTGCTTGTGCTCTGAGGTGGAGAGAGTCTAAGGCAGATGGGTTTGGGATAGCACAGTTAGCAGAGCAGGAGGCAATTAGGCTGAATTTAACCCTCCACCTGGTACCTGGTTCCTCTAGTCTGACTCCATCAGCTCCGACAGCCATGTCTGCTTCTGCTCTGTACACTGTGTGTCCCAAATGGCACCTTACTCCGGATTTAGTGCACTATTTTGTCCAAAGCCGTATGGGCCCTATAGGGAATAGGGTGCATTTGGGACACAGAAGAGACACAGGTAGGGAATTGTGCTGTCTGCTCTGCCTTAGGCACCTAGCCACAAAACACCTGACTAGTCAGAATATAACAAAATAACCAAGTCAGACATTAAACCCCAACTCTCCCACTAGCTGTCTCTGTCCTCTCTTCTCCATCTCAGCCTCCATCTCTCTCTTCGACTCTCTCGCTCTCACAATCTCCCTCTCCTCATCTCTCTCTCCCATCTCTCTCTCCCATCTCTCTCTCCCATCTCTCTCTCCCCATCTCTCTCTCCCCATCTCTCTCTCCCATCCAGGTAATAACATGGCTATATACAAGGAGTACCAGGTAATAACATGGCTATATACAGGGAGTACCAGGTAATAACATGGATATATACAGGGAGTACCAGGTAATAACATGGCTATATACAGGGAGTACCAGGTAATAACATGGTTATATACAGGGAGTACCAGGTAATAACATGGTTATATACAGGGAGTACCAGGTAATAACATGGATATATACAGGGAGTACCAGGTAATAACATGGATATATACAGGAAGTACCAGGTAATAACCTGGTTATATACAGAGAGCAGCAGGTAATAACCTGGTTTTATACAGAGAGCAGCAGGTAATAACCTGGTTATATAGAGAGAGCGGCAGGTACTAACCGGGTTATATACAGAGAGCAGCAGGTAATAACCTGGTTTTATACAGAGAGCAGCAGGTAATAACCTGGTTATATACAGAGAGCAGCAGGTAATAACCTGGTTATATACAGAGAGCAGCAGGTAATAACCTGGTTATATACAGAGAGCAGCAGGTAATAACCTGGTTATATACAGAGAGCAGCAGGTAATAACCTGGTTATATACAGAGAGCAGTAGGTAATAACCTGGTTATATACAGAGAGCAGCAGGTAATAACCTGGTTATATACAGAGAGCAGCAGGTAATAACCTGGTTATATACAGAGAGCAGCAGGTAATAACCTGGTTATATACAGAGAGCAGCAGGTAATAACCTGGTTTTATACAGAGAGCAGCAGGTAATAACCTGGTTATATACAGAGAGCAGCAGGTAATAACCTGGTTATATACAGAGAGCAGCAGGTAATAACCTGGTTTTATACAGAGAGCAGCAGGTAATAACCTGGTTATATACAGAGAGCAGCAGGTAATAACCTGGTTATATACAGAGAGCAGTCGATGTGCAGCGGTACGAGGTAATAACCTGGTTATATACAGAGCAAAACAACACAGAGTTACACATGGAATAAACAAACGTACAGTCAATAACACAATAGAAAATTATATATACAGTGTGTGCAAATGAAGTAAGATTAGGGAGGTAAGGGAATAAATTGGCCATAGCGGCAAAAAAATAACAATTTAGCAAATAAACAATGGAGTGATAGATGTGAAGATGATGATGTGCAAGTAGAGATACTGGGGTGCAAAGGAGCAAAACATAAATAACAATATGGGGATGAGGTAGTTGGATGCACTATTTACAGATGGTCGATGTACAGGTGCAATGATCTGTAAACTGCTCTGACAGTTGATGCTTAAAGTTAGTGAGGGAGATATGAGTCTCCAGCTTCAGTGATTTTTGCAATTTGTTCCAGTCATTGGCAGCAGAGAACTGTAAGGAAAGGCGGCCAAACAAAGAGTTGGCTTTGGGGGTGACCAGTGAAATATACCTGCTGGTGCTTGCACTACGGGTGGATGCTGCTATGGTGACCAGTGAGCTGAGATAAGGCGGGGCTTTACCTAGCAAAGACTTGTAGATGACTTGAGTGGGTTTGGCTACTCATATGAAGCGAGGGCCAGCCAATGAGAGCGTACAGGTCGCAGTGGTGGGTAGTATATGGGGCTTTGGTGACAAAACGGATGGCACTGCGATAGACTGCATTCAATTGGCTGGGTAGAGTGTTGGAGGCTATTTTGTAAATGGCATCGCCGAAGTCGAGGATCGGTAGGATAGTCAGTTTTACGAGGGTACGTTTGGCAGCATGAGTGAAGGATGCATTGTTATGAAATAGGATGCAGATTCTAGATTTAATTTTGGATTGGAGATGTTAATGTAAGTCTGGAAGGAGAGTTTACAGTCTAACCAGACACCTAGGTATTTGTAGTTGTCCACATAGTCCAAACCGTCCAGAGTAGTGATGCTAGAAGGGCGGGCAGCAATTGGTTGAAGAGTGTGCATTTAGTTTTACTTGCATTTAAGAGCAGTTGGAGGCCACGGTAGGAGTGTTGTATGGCATTGAAGCTTGTCTTGAGATTTGTTAACTTCTTAAGGCATTTTCACTTTTGGATAAATAGCGTGCCCAATTTCAACTTCCTGCTACTCATGCCAAGAATATAAGATATGCATAGTATTAGTAAATATGGATAGAAAACACTCTGAAGTTTCTAAAACGGTTTGAATCATATCTGTGAGTATAACAGAACTTATGTAGCAGGCAAAACCCAGAGGACAAACCGTTCAGATTTTTTGAGGTCTCTGTCTGTTCACTGCGTTATCGTTGGCAAACAATATTTCTTAGGAACTTGTTTTCAGTTCCTACCGCTTCCAGTGGATGTCACCAGTCTTTGGAATTTGGTTGAGGTTATTCATTTGTGCAATGAAGAAGTAGGGCCATCCTGGAAAAGGGTAACGCTGTTGAGAGTTGCGCAAGACGTGAAAAGTAGAGTTAGTTTCCTCTCGTCCTCTATTGAACACAGAAAGACCCGTCTTCAATTTGATCGATTATTAATGTTTAAAAATACCTAAAGTTGTATTAGAAAAGTAGTTTGAAATATTTTGGCAAAGTTTATAGGCAACTTTTTGAAATATTTTGTAGTGACGTTGCGCATTTTGGAAGCTGTTTTTTTCTGGATCAAACGCGCCAAATATATTGACATTTTGGATATATATGGACGGAATTAATCGAACAAAAGGACACATTGTGATGTTTATGGGACATATTGGAGTGCCAACAAAAGAAGCTCGTCAAAGGTAAGGCATGTTTTATATTTTATTTCTGCGTTTTGTGTAGCGCCTGCAGGGTTGAAATATGCTACCCTCTTTGTTTACTGTTGTGCTATCATCAGATAATAGCTTCTTATGCTTTCACCGAAAAGCCTTTTTAACATCTGACATGTTGGCTGAATTCACAACGAGTGTAGCTTTAATTGAGTATCTTACATGTGTGATTTAACGACAGTTTGATTTTTATATCAATTTATTTGAATTTGCCTCGCTGCATTTTGCCTGGTTTTTGGCCAAGTGGGACGCAAGCGTCCATATACCATAAGAAGTTAACACAGTGTCCAAAGAAGGGCCAGAAGTATACAGAATGGAGTTGTCTGCGTAGAGGTGGATCAGAGAATCACCAGCAGCAAGAGCGACATCATTGATGTACACAGAGAAAAAAGTCGCCCAGAGAATTTAACCTTGTGGTACCCCCGTAGAGACTGCCAGAGGTACGGACAACAGGCCCTCCGATTTGACACACTGACCTCTGTCTGAGAAGCAGTTGGTGAACCAGGCGAGGCAATAATTTGAAATACCAAGGCTGTTGAGTGTGCCGATAAGAATGCGTTGATTGACAGAGTCAAAGGTCTTGGCCAGGTTGATGAATACGGCTGCACAGTATTGTCTTTAATCGATGGGGGTTATGATATCGTTTAGGTCCTTGAGCGTGGCTGAGGTGCACCCATGACCAGCTTGGAAACCAGATTGCATAGCGGGGAAGGTACAGTGGGATTCGAATCGGTCGGTAATCTGTTTGTTAACTTGGCTTTCGAAAACCTTGGAAAGGCAAGGTGGGATAGATACAGGTCTGTAGCAGTTTGTGTCTAGAGTGTCTCCCCCTTTGAAGAGGGAGAGAATCTTTGAGGGTTTCAGACGATACAAAATATGTTGAACAGGCTACTAATAGGGTTTGCAACAATTGCGGCAGATAGTTTTAGAAAGAGAGGATTCGGATTGTCAAGGAAGATCAAGATCAACACAAAATACATTTTATAGTTTTTTTATTTTGAAATGCTACAATTAGATTATTGATGACTAGCACTGGAAACACATCACATGGCTTCCACAACATGTGAACAATATCAGGAAAAAAATGGGATTGACAGACCTAACAACTAGAAATGGACAGATGTTTTATTAAGTGGTGTCAGCTGTGGTCACGTGACATTTCCAAGTGTTCCTAAACCTCTCCAAAGTGGCATATGTCTATAAATTAGATAATTCCAGTGCTATTACATATTTGCCATCCCTAAATGCTATTTGTTTAGTATAAAACTATTTCTACCATATCAACCTCACTCCAACATTGTGGGGGTATTATGGGGTATCCAGGGGACATTCAAGTGTCCTTTCAACCTTCATCAAAAAAGGGAGGTGAGGGCCGTGGGAGAATGGTGCCAGGAAAATAACCTCTCACTCAACGTCAACAAAACACAGGAGCTGATCGTGGACTTCAGGAGACAGCAGAGGAAGCACCCCCCTATCCATATCGACAGGACCGTAGTGGAGAAGGTGGAAAGCTTCAAGTTCCTTGGCGTACACATCACTGACAAACTGAAATGGACCACCCACAACAATCTCAGGAGGCTGAAGAAATTTGGCTTGGCCCCTAAAAAACTCTCACACTTTTACAGATGCACAATTGAGTGCATCCTGTGGGGCTGTATCACCGCCTGGTACGGCAACTGCACTGGCCACAACCTCAGGGCTCTCAGTGATGCAACAGGTCAGGCTGCTCTCGATGGTGCAGATGGAGATCCTTTTGAGGATCTGAGGACTAGATGTCGACCGATTATGATTTTTCAACGCCGATACTGATACCAATTATTGGAGGACCAAAAAAAGCCGATACCGATTAACCGCACACATTTTTTTGAATTAATTTGTAATAATGACAATTACAACAATACTGAATGAACACTTCTTTTAACTTAATATAATACATCCGCTAACTAGCCATTTCACATCCGTTACACCAGCCTATTCTCAGGAGTTGATAGGCTTGAAGCCATAAACAGCGCAATGCTTCACGCACAACGAAGAGCTGCTGGCAAAACGCAAGAAAGTGCTGTTTGAATGAATGCTTATGAGCCTGCTGCCTACCACCGCTCAGTCAGACTGCTCTATCAAATCATAGACTTAATTATAACATAATAACACACAGAAATATGAGCCTTAGGTCATTAATATGGTAGAATCCAGAAACTATCATCTCGAAAACAAGACGGTTATTCTTTCAGTGAAATACGGAAATATCGTTGTCTCTGATTGAGAACCATACTTGGGTAGCCTGTGTTCCCAATATGATTTGTGGGTAGTTGTTTTCTGTTTAGTGTATGTCACCTTACAGAACTGTTTCATTTCTTTCATTCACCTTGTTATTTTGTTTTGTGTGTTCAGTCTAATAAATTAACATGGACACTTACCACAGGAGGCTCCGGCAGCGCTGTAGAGAAGAAAGGCTCTGATAGCGCTGAACAGGCGGGAGACTCCGACAGCGCAGGAGAGGAGGAAAACGCTGGCTGCGCTGAACAGACAGGAGACTCCGGTAGCGCAGGAGAGGAGAAAGGCTCCGACAGCGCTGGAGAGGCGGGAGACTCCGACAGCGCAGGAGAGGCGAGGCGCACTAGGCCTGATGCGTGGTGCGGGCACTGGTGATACTGGAGCGAGGACACGCACAGGAAGCCTGGTGCGGGGAGCTGCTACCGGAGGACTGGTGTGTGGAGGTGGCTCTGGATAGACCGGACCGTGCAGGCGCACTGGAGCTCTTGAGCACCGAGCCTGCCCAAGCTTACCTGGCTCGATGCCCACTCTAGCCCGGCAAATACGAAGGGCTGGTATGAACCGTACTGGGCTATGCACCCGCACTGGAGACACCGTGCGCTCACTAGCATAACACGGTGCCTGCCCGGTCTCTTTAGCCCCTCGGTAAGCACAGGGAGTTTGCGCAGGTCTCCTACCTGGCATATCCATTCTCCCTGTAAGCCCCCCCCAATACATTTTTGGGGCCGACTCTCAGGCTTCCATCCGCGTCGCCGTGCTGCCTCTTCATACCAGCGCCTCTCTGCTTCAGCCGCCTCTAGTTCTTCCTTGGGATGGCGATATTCTCCAGGCTGAGCCCAGGGTCCTTTTCCGTCCAGTTCCTCCTCCCATGTCCAATTCTACAAGTGATGCAGCCTCTCCCACTGCAACTGCTCTTCACGATTAGCAGGGAGAGTTGGCTCAGGTCTGACACCCGACTCAGCCACTCTCCCTCTGAGCCCCCCCCCCAATACATTTTTTGGGCTGCTTTTCAGGCTTCGCTCTGCGCCGCCGTGTCCTTCTTTTCTCCAACTCCATTCGCCTATAGCCTTCTTCGCACTGCTCTAGCGAATGCCATGCGGGCTCAGGCATTCTCTCTGGGTCGGCCGCCCACCTGTCGATTTCTTCCCACGTCGTATAATCCATGCCATTGCTGTCCATAACGTCCTCCTTTCGCTGCTCCTGCTGTCGCTGCCTGTTACCACGCTGCTCGGTCCGTGTGTGGTGGGTGATTCTGTAACGGCGTTCTTCGTTTGTTGAAGGAGAGTCGGACCGAAATGCAGCGTGGTGGTTACTCATGTTCTTTAATGAAGAAAAAGTGACGATACATGAAATAACTTAATAAATACAAAAACAACAAACGGAACGTGAAACCTAATACAGCCTATCTGGTGAACACTACACAGAGACAGGAACAATCACCCACGAAAGACAAAGCGAAATTCAGGCTACCAAATACGGTTCCCAATCAGAGGCAACGAGAATCACCTGACTGCTGATTGAGAACCGCCTCAGGCAGCCAAGCCTATACAACACCCCTAATCAGCCGCGATCCCAAATACTACAAACCCCACTACGAAATACAATAACATAAACCCCTGTCACACCCTGGCCTGACCAAATATATAACGAAAACACAAATACAATGACCAAGGCGTGACAATTCTGCCCATAATGTCATTTAAAGTACTCCAATGTTTTTTACATCATTCTTTATATCATTGATCTTGGCTTCATAATATAGTTTATTCTTCTTTTTGTTGAGTTTAGTCACATCATTTCTCAATTTGCAGTAAGTCAGCCAGTCAGATGTGCAGCCAGACTTATTAGCCACTCCTTTTGCCCCATCTCTTTCAACCATACAGTTTTTAAATTCCTCATCAATCCATGGAGCCTTAACAGTTCTAACAGTCAGTTTCTTAACAGGTGCATGATTATCAATAATTGGAAGAAGCAATTTCATGAATTCATTAAGTGCAGCGTCTGGATGCTCCTCATTAATCACATCTGACCAACAAATATGTTTAACATCATCCACATAAGAGTCACAGCAAAATCTTTAGTATGATCTGTTATACACTATTTTAGGTCCCAGCTGGTGGATCTTTGTCTTTCCTGTATATAGCCACTATATTGTGATCACTGCATCCAATGGGTACGGAAACAGCTTTAGAACAAAGTTCTACAGTATTAGTAAAGATGTGATAAATACATGTGGATGATCTTGTTCCTGAAATGTTTGTAAACACCCTGGTAGGTTGATCAATAACCTGAACCAGATTACAGACACTGGTTACAGTGAGAAGCTTCCTGTTGAGCGGACAGCATGATGAAAACCTGTCGATATTCAGGTCCCCAAGAAAGTAGACTTCTCTGTTTACATCACATACACTATCAAGCATGTCACACATATTATTTAGATACTGACTGTTAGCACTTGGTAGCTTATAGCAACACCCCAAAAGAAAAGGCTTTAGATGAGGCAGGTGAACCTGCAACCACAACACTTCAATAACACTTGACATAAGATCTTCTCTAAGCATTATAGAGGTATGACTCTGAATATATAAAAGAAACAAATCTATTTTAGTGACATTAAGTGACGATACACTTGGCAGTAACAGGGGATTGACAGTCCAGGGAAAATGGCTGAGTGTTTATGTCATCTTAAAGGGTTAATTAATCATGTGAGACAGGTTCCATGTACAACGAGACAGGCAGAGAGGAAGAGAGAAAAAGAACACAGAACAGTTTAATTACCTCTGGTTATGGACACCTTTTACAGCAATAAAGCTTCCACTGCCTTTTCCTCAGACAGGGAACATCTGAAAATATCTACATTTTTCAGGATACGTCAATACAGCCCAGAAAGCTGAACACCAGACTGGTATTGTGGTTATTCATTAGGTGATGGGACATATGCTTTACACCAGACTGGTATTGTGGTTATTCATTAGGTGATGGGACATATGCTTTACACCAGACTGGTATTGTGGTTGTTCATTAGGTGATGGGAAATATTCTTTACACCAGACTGGTATTGTGGTTGTTCATTAGATGATGGGAAATATGCTTTACACCAGACTGATATTGTGGTTGTTCATTAGGTGATGGGAAATATTCTTTACACCAGACTGGTATTGTGGTTGTTCATTAGATGATGGGAAATATGCTTTACACCAGACTGGTATTGTGGTTGTTCATTAGGTGATGGGACATATGCTTTACACCAGACTGGTATTGTGGTTGTTCATTAGGTGATGGGAAATATTCTTTACACCAGGCTGGTATTGTGGTTGTTCATTAGATGATGGGAAATATGCTTTACACCAGACTGATATTATGGTTGTTCATTAGGTGATGGGAAATATGCAATATGAACACAAAATAATAGACTTACCTTCCTTGAAAATCCATCTATACCGCTAAAGATGACAATGTTGAATCTTGAAAAAAATGATTGGAATTAAAAGTGAAATGTTTAACCTATTAACCTGCTTCGTTATTTATGTATTACCAGTTGATGAAGTATTGTTTGTGCAATATTTAGATTCTAACTTATGTCTGAGTCTTTAAAGGAAATTAAGTTCATGTATATATCATTTGATATGCAGAAGAATATACATAACTGTCTTATGATTTATACTATCTTGTTTGATATTGTAATTTGTAATATTCCAATTTTATACATCATGGAAAATTTGTCTACGAATAAATAAGAATAAAACAGTTCAAATATCTTCTTAGATTTGATGGAGACATTATACATCTTAGTACCTTGTCAATGTGTGATTTGTATCAGTGTGGATGAGAGACAGGGGTGCAGGAACAGAGTAGTTTTGCAGAGAAATGCAACGAAGCCAGGTTCTGGCAATGATACCTGCATCATCTACATGCTGCAAAGACTCCCTAACTCTTCTCCATTGTACACGATGACCCATTGATCTTGGACTTCCTTTGACGATTCTTAAGCCTGCATGGGGCACAATCTAAACGCTACGAAGACTCCATAACTCTTCTCCATTGTACACGATGGCCCATCTTAAAGCCTGCATGGGGCACCATCTAAACGCTACGAAGACTCCTTAACTCTTCTCCATTGTACACGATGGCCCATCTTAAAGCCTGCATGGGGCACCATCTAAACGCTACGAAGACTCCCTAACTCTTCTCCATTGTACACGATGGCCCATCTTAAAGCCTGCATGGGGCACCATCTAAACGCTACGAAGACTCCCTAACTCTTCTCCATTGTACACGATGGCCCATCTTAAAGCCTGCATGGGGCACCATCTAAACGCTACGAAGACTCCCTAACTCTTCTCCATTGTACACGATGGCCCATCTTAAAGCCTGCATGGGGCACCATCTAAACGCTACGAAGACTCCCTAACTCTTCTCCATTGTACACGATGGCCCATCTTAAAGCCTGCATGGGGCACCATCTAAACGCTACGAAGACTCCCTAACCCTTCTCCATTGTACACGATGGCCCATCTTAAAGCCTGCATCGGGCACCATCTAAACGCTACGAAGACTCCATAACTCTTCTCCATTGTACACAATGGCCCATCTTAAAGCCTGCATGGGGCACCATCTAAACGCTACGAAGACTCCCTAACTCTTCTCCATTGTACACGATGGCCCATCTTAAAGCCTGCATGGGGCACCATCTAAACGCTACGAAGACTCCCTAACTCTTCTCCATTGTACACGATGGCCCATCTTAAAGCCTGCATGGGGCACCATCTAAACGCTACGAAGACTCCCTAACTCTTCTCCATTGTACACGATGGCCCATCTTAAAGCCTGCATGGGGCACCATCTAAACGCTACGAAGACTCCCTAACTCTTCTCCATTGTACACGATGGCCCATCTTAAAGCCTGCATGGGGCACCATCTAAACGCTACGAAAACTCCATAACTCTTCTCCATTGTACACGATGGCCCATCTTAAAGCCTGCATGGGGCACCATCTAAACGCTACGAAGACGTTTCATTGTACATCTAAACGCTACGAAGACGTTTCATTGTACATGATGGCCCATTGATCTTAGACTTCCTTTGACCATTCTAAAGCCCGCATGGGGAATTCTTGCCTTATTGGACCTGACTTTACGGTCTTTACGGTCATCTGACATATCAGAATAGCATTCCCTGACAGACATATTGTGTTCTTTCATCCTTCCGTAAAAAAAAGCTAACCGTCACACTGTCATGAAATCTGATTATATATCGACTATGAAACAAATAGGACATGGCCTGCTTATGAGTTGTAATAAAAGAAAGGTAAATTAATTCAACTGAACATGGCGAGAACAGGCATTCGTAGCTAAATGTTTTTGGTTAGCTTGAGAATAATCATTGCATGATTTATCATTCTACGGTATGTATCTATGTAATATAGTAGAATGTTATGAACCGACACTGAATCGTAGGAGATAACTACTAGCTATGTAAAAGCTGGATGAAAGAACGCCCAGTGCTGTTTACCTGAGATGCCATCATCACACCATCCTTCTTCATAGGTGTTTGCTGTGACTTCCTTTGTGTCGGAAAGAAAGGCAGAACAGTATTGGTTGAAGCCAAACTGACACTCAAAAAATTGCCTGTTTTGTTTTCAAATACATTTTTTGTTCTCTAAATATTTTTGGGGAATAAAGTGCATAAAGTTTTGTTCTCTATTACAAAATATTTTATTGCATTTTTTTAAAACTTTGAAGCCTCGTTTTTGCTTTCAGAACAATTATTTTTGATTGAAAAGTTTTGCTCTTGACAAAAATACATCCATTTGTTTCAAGTTGGGGAGGGGAGCAAATAGCTGAACAATAGACTATTCAACCTTTACTAAAGAATAGCCTAATAGCCGAGCTAGGTGTGAAAAACCCCAGTCCTATCACAGACCAGATTTGACCTAACGATCAAAGGAGGAGTTAGAGCACTGGTTCTGGTTCTGCACTACTGTGTCTCTAACTGACAATGAATGGGTAATACAAAACTATCAAATGTATTTATAAAGCCCTTCTTACATCAGCTGATGTCGTAAATTCTGGGAGGAGATGATCTCCTCATGGCCACAGTATAGAGACAGAGTGAAGTTTCATAGAGAACAAAGGAATTTCTTCCACCTCACAGAACTTGAGGTCCGAACAACATTTATGTTCCGGAGAAGTTAGAAAAGATCGGTGAAGAATCCAACTACGAACTGGTCCGTTCGGTACAACTTGGTGAAACTCATGGGAGACGGTGCAACCACATTACCATAACACTGTTTATATAATAGCCTCAGATATGAGGTTTACATCTAATTGTTATATAAGATGAATGAGTGAGGATGATTGTTTTTGTAAAATTGCGTAATGTGATTTTGGACAGTTTAATGAAGGAAACTCCAATTCCCTTTTGTGTTGAACTAAATCAGAGGACCCCTGGGACAGGCCCTTTTCTGCAACTCCCGAATAAAACCCCAACTTTGACAATTTCTCAACAGACCATGTTTCTCTCAATCACGAGAGGACAAAGGTTGCAGACCAGCTTACCTCGATAACGAGTGGGCCAAGGTTTGAGTAGATGGCGGAATCTTTTAACCATACCACGTGGTTATACTCTAAGACTATCGATACAGACAGAATAAGAACATTTCTTTGATATGAATTATTAGTCTGCAGCTAGGAATTCGGTATCATTGACCGACAACCGCCGAAACTTCTATTCTATAACAACATGAATGAATGAATGTCACTCTGAACTATCCATTCTAACCACGACAGAGAGAGAGACGAATAATTCTACAAAAGAAACAAACGGACAGGAAGATCACGTCAGTGACTCAACCGACTCAAGTGACGCACCCCTCCTAGGGACAGCATGGAAGAGCACCAGTAAGCCAGTGACTCAGCCCCCCTGCTTTGTGCAATTTCCACCTGAAGACATACCCAAATCTAACAGAACCAAGGGTATGCATATTCTTGGTACCATTTGAAAGAAAACACTCTGAAGTTTGTGTAAATGTGAATTGAATGTAGGAGAATAACACACAATAGATCTGGTTTAGATAAAACAATGAAAAAAACATACGTTTTTTATTTTTATTTTTGTATCATCATCTTTAAAATGAACAAGATAAAACAAACATTCAGATAGGATGATGGGGACAATTTCAGTGAAAAATATAAGAGGGCAACAGTACTTGTGCAAAGTTTCAGAATGATAACTTCCAAAATGAGTGTGCTACATGACATTTATCATGAAGTCACCCAGGTGTCCCACACAAGTAGCCCAAATGTACCCAAGTGGCCAAATTGGTGAAGTTATACATTAACAAATAACTATATACAAAATACCAAAATGGCATTCTAACACCCCCCCCCCCCCCCAAAAAAAATGGAAAAAAAATTGGGAAAAAATAATTATTGATAAAAAATATATGAAAATATATATATACATTTACAAAATAACATGGGTAACTATTTACACACTTTCAATATTTGGAAGACCCTCAATCCTCTATCAAATCAAATCTATTTATATAGCCCCAGCCTAAAACCCCAAACAGCAAGCAATGCAGGTGTAGAAGCACGGTGGCTAGGAAAAACTCCCTAGAAAGGCAAAAACCTAGGAAGAAACCTAGAGAGGAACCAGGCTATGAGGGGTGGCCAGTCTTCTTCCGGCTGTGCCGGGTGGAGATCACAGTGGTTGTAGAGGGTGCAACAGGACAGCACGTCAAGAGTAAAAATGAACAGTTTAGGGTTCCATAGCCACAGGCAGAACAGTTGAAACTGGAACAGCAGCAAGGCCAGGTCAAATAAAATAAAATGTTATTTGTCACATACACATGGTTAGCAGATGTTAATGCGAGTGTAGCGAAAGGTGGACTGGGGACAACAAGGAGTCATCATACCAGGTAGTCCAGACGCATGGTCCTAGGGCTCAGGTACTCCGAGAGAGAGAAAGAGAGAATTAGAGAGAGCACACTTAAATTCACACAGGACACCGGACAAGACAGAAGAAGTACTCCAGATATAACAAACTGACCCTAGCCCCCCGACACATAAACTACTGCAGCATAAATACTGGAGGCTGAGACAGGAGGGGTCAGGAGACACTGTGGCCCCAACCGATGTGACCCCCGGACAGGGTCAAACAGAAAGGATATAACCCCACCCACTTTGCCAAAGCTCTATACAATATTGTGCTGCTGATGCCAGGTGCCATAGCAGTCTCTTTCTGCTGTAAAGCAGAGGGTCACCAAGCATGTGGCGCAGGTGATGGGGACTTCATTTTGCAAAGAACACAGCGACGCCTCCATGCTGTGCCCTTTTGGCCCTGAGGTACATCCATGCCTACAGAAATACATTTGGGCAGATGAACACCACTTGTGGCAGGAGCTGGATGAGCCAGCTTCAGTGGGGGATGGACACCTTGGCACTGGAGGCTCCCATTCGGAGTCAGTGTCACTGTGAAAGAAAATGTTCAGTTAGAATAGTTTCACATATGAGCCCTGTATCAACAGGTGTAATAAACAGATATATAGAGAGTACAGGGAACATAAGGTTGAATACATTATTATGACCTGCTAGATCTACTGTCTCTTTTATATTATGACATTTCAGCTAGATCTACTGTCTTTATTATATTACAACAGACCAGCTGTATCTACTGTCTCCATTTCACGTTGGCCATTGTTGTGGGCCTGCCCTCCCCTCAACAGACTCAAATAGGCTATTTCATGTGGGTTGGGGTGGGGCGGCAGACACACGTATCTCACATTTCATGACATTACATGTTCATATATTGCTTCTAAAATAAAAAATAAACACAAATAATATTTTATATTATTAATTTCAAACAAGAGCATTAGCATGATAAGAACTTACCAGTCCTAAAAAACGATGTCCTCTCCTGTTCAAAAAATATTCCTCCACAATCGCTAAATGAATCGTCCTACAACAATCTCTGTCTCACTTTCCCAATCAATTTATTCAGAAATTGTGTGTACATCTGTATATCTAGACTTCGATTTAGCTTTCCCTGACTTAGTCGCCATAATGATTGATATATAAACCGCTGAATCTGCGCGTTTACCAAACAATGCAGTGCGTAATATGTGTTTCTCCTTCCGGCATGAAACTTCAATAGCGAATTACTCTCTTTACGCTGGAGCTTACTACATGGGTTGGTCATGCAACACATAAACATGACCTATTGCCGTTTACCTCAGCTCATTGGCTATCTACCCAGCTAGATTATAAGACGATCAGTGGTCATTGGGTTAAAAGACAGTCAATCAACAAAACATTGGGAAAATCAGAGAGGTTAAGTAAAAATACTTTAAAGTAGTACTTAAGTAGTTTTTGTAGGTATCTGTACTGTACTCTCTATATTTTGGACAACTTTTACTTTTACTTCACTACATTCCTAAAGAAAATATATACCCCGACTCACGCCCCGACCAAACCAAAATAGAGACATAAAAAAGTAACTAAGGTCAGGGCGTGACAGCAGGACAGAAAAATTGTGAAAGCACTTATTAAGAGAACAAGTGGTAATCTCTACTGCCTATGTTCTGAGTGTTGGAGTGTGCTGGCTATCTGTAAATGTTAAAAACAAGGATATGGTGCCGGCTGCTTTGCTTAATATAAGTAACTATAAATTATTTATACTTTTACTTCTACTTTTGATACTTAAGTATATTTAAAACCAAACACTTATAGTTACTTGAGTAACTTTCTATTAAGGTATCTATACTTTTACTCAAGTTATCAATTGGGTACTTTTCCACAATAATAAAATGTCCACAGAAAATAAATGTCCAATAAAACCCAAAACCAAAGAACATAATTATTTTTACAACATCGAGGTATGAGACCAGGCTGCAGTTTGAGTCCAAACCTTTTCAACATTTATATCAATGAATTAGCAGACATGATGGACCATTCTGCAGCACCAGGACTCACACTATTTAGCACAGAGGTAAAATATCTGCTTTTTATGCTGATGATTTGGTTCTTCTATCACCAATAAAAGGTCTTCAACAGAACCTTGAGATCAATTCGAGATCAATATTGTCATAATTGGGCCCTGGCAGTACAGTACATAAAAATTCAAAAATATCATGATTTTTCAGAAGAAAAAAAAACGATGAAAGAACATACTCTTACCTTGGTCTGACCACATCTGCATCGAAAACTTTAATATGGCAGTGAATGCACTCAAAGAAAAAGCCTGAAGAGCATTGTATGCAATAAAAATGAAATTATTCAAATTAAACATCCATTTAGAATTTGGATCAAAATATTTGACAGGTGAATCCTACTGCTCTTTACAGAACTGAAGAGACAAGCTGGGCCCAGAAACGAACCCTCTCAGTCAGCTGGTGTTGGACCTCACCAAACAAGCTGGGCCCAGAAACGAGCCCTCTCAGTCAGCTGGTGTTGGACCTAACCAAACAAGCTAGGCCCAGAAACGAGCCCTCTCAGTCAGCTGGTGTTGGACCTAACCAACCAAGCTGAGCCCAGAAACGAGCCCTCTCAGTCAGCTGGTGTTGGACCTCACCAAACAAGCTGGGCCCAGAAACGAGCCCTCTCAGTCAGCTGGTGTTGGACCTAACCAAACAAGCTGGGCCAAAAAACCAGCACTCTCAGTTAGCTGGTGTTGGACCTCACCAAACAAGCTGGGCCCAGAAACCAGCCCTCTCAGTCAGCTGGTGTTGGACCTAACCAAACAAGCTGAGCCCAGAAACGAGCCCTCTCAGTCAGCTGGTGTTGGACCTCACCAACCAAGCTGAGCCCAGAAACGATCCCTCTCAGTCAGCTGGTGTTGGACCTAACCAAACAAGCTGGGCCCAGAAACAAGCCCTCTCAGTCAGCTGGTGTTGGACCTAACCAAACAAGCTGGGCCCAGAAACCAGCCCTCTCAGTCAGCTGGTGTTGGACCTAACCAAACAAGCTGAGCCCAGAAACGAGCCCTCTCAGTCAGCTGGTGTTGGACCTCACCAACCAAGCTGAGCCCAGAAACGATCCCTCTCAGTCAGCTGGTGTTGGACCTAACCAAACAAGCTGGGCCCAGAAACAAGCCCTCTCAGTCAGCTGGTGTTGGACCTAACCAAACAAGCTGGGCCCACAAACGACCCCTCTCAGTCAGCTGGTGTTTGACCTAACCAAACAAGCTGGGCCCAGAAACGAGCCCTCTCAGTCAGCTGGTGTTGGACCTAACCAAACAAGCTGACACAGCACTGCTTCAAAATAAAGAATTCCAATTAACAAAATCATGAACCAGTCAAAGGACTCATATTTACAACATTGGAAAACAAAACGAAATCCCAAAGCTGACTTAATTACTATCTGGCCCTAAACAGGGAATATGAATTGGCTGATTATCTCTACTCTGTCAGAGATACGAAGCAGAGACAGATCCTTACCAGGCTGGGTGACCAACATTTGGCAATAGAAACCGGCAGACATAAAAAGACATGGCTACCCAAAGAGGAGTGTGTATGTCGTCACTGCTCGACAGGGGAGGTAGAAACAGAGATGCACTTTGTCCTTTACTGTAAAAATTCCTCACCAAGAGATTCATTATTCACAGAAATTACAACATTTATTCCACATTTATTACATACTCATGGGCGAAGGAGCATTGGTTCCTTTTGCAGCCCAAATTGTATTTTCCTGCCATAGCCTGAGGGAAACTGAACAACAACTATGTCTGCATAGTAAACAGTAACTTACTTATTGCTATTATTACTATTAATATTATTATTATTATTATACATTTTGTAATTATTATTCCAAATAGTAGTGGTATGGGTAGTAGGGGTGATGGTATGGGTAGTAGGGGTGATGGTATGGGTAGTAGGGGTGATGGTGGTGGTAGTAGGGGTGATGGTATGGGTAGTAGGGGTGATGGTATGGGTAGTAGGGGTGATGGTATGGGTAGTAGGGGTGATGGTGGGGGTAGTAGGGGTGATGGTATGGGTAGTAGGGGTGATGGTATGGGTAGTAGGGGTGATGGTGGTGGTAGTAGGGGTGATGGTATGGGTAGTAGGGGTGATGGTGGTGGTAGTAGGGGTGATGGTGGTGGTAGTAGGGGTGATGGTGGTGGTAGTAGGGGTGATGGTGGTGGTAGTAGGGGTGATGGTGGGGGTAGTAGGGGTGATGGTGGTGGTAGTAGGGGTGATGGTATGGGTAGTAGGGGTGATGGTGGTGGTAGTAGGGGTGATGGTGGTGGTAGTAGGGGTGATGGTGGTGGTAGTAGGGGTGATGGTGGTGGTAGTAGGGGTGATGGTGGGGGTAGTAGGGGTGATGGTGGTGGTAGTAGGGGTGATGGTATGGGTAGTAGGGGTGATGGTGGTGGTAGTAGGGGTGATGGTGGTGGTAGTAGGGGTGATGGTGGTGGTAGTAGGGGTGATGGTGGTGGTAGTAGGGTTGATGGTGGGGGTAGTAGGGGTGATGGTGGTGGTAGTAGGGGTGATGGTATGGGTAGTAGGGGTGATGGTGGTGGTAGTAGGGGTGATGGTGGTGGTAGTAGGGGTGATGGTGGTGGTAGTAGGGGTGATGGTATGGGTAGTAGGGGTGATGGTGGTGGTAGTAGGGGTGATGGTGTTGGTAGTAGGGGTGATGGTGTTGGTAGTAGGGGTGATGGTGGTGGTAGTAGGGGTGATGGTGGTGGTAGTAGGGGTGATGATGGTGGTAGTAGGGGTGATGGTGGTGGTAGTAGGGGTGATGGTGGTGGTAGTAGGGGTGATGGTGGTGGTAGTAGGGGTGATGGTGGGGGTAGTAGGGGTGATGGTGGTGGTAGTAGGGGTGATGGTGGGGGTAGTAGGGGTGATGGTGTTGGTAGTAGGGGTGATGGTGGTGGTAGTAGGGGTGATGGTGGTGGTAGTAGGGGTGATGGTGGGGGTAATAGGGGTGATGGTGTTGGTAGTAGGGGTGATGGTGGTGGTAGTAGGGGTGATGGTGGGGGTAGTAGGGGTGATGGTGGTGGTAGTAGGGGTGGTGGTGGTGGTAGTAGGGGTGATGGTGGGGGTAGTAGGGGTGATGGTGGGGGTAGTAGGGGTGATGGTGGTGGTAGTAGGGGTGATGGTGGTGGTAGTAGGGGTGATGGTGGGGGTAGTAGGGGTGATGGTGGTGGTAGTAGGGGTGATGGTGGTGGTAGTAGGGGTGATGGTGGTGGTAGTAGGGGTGATGGTGGTGGTAGTAGGGGTGATGGTGGTGGTAGTAGGGGTGATGGTGGTGGTAGTAGGGGTGATGGTGGTGGTAGTAGGGGTGTAGTAGGGGTGATGGTGGTAGTAGGGGTGATGGTGGTGGTAGTAGGGGTGATGGTGGTGGTGGTAGGGGTGATGGTGGCGATAGTAGGGGTGATGGTGGTGGTAGTATGGGTGATGGTGGTGGTAGCAGTTTAGTGATGGTGTGGTAGTAGAGGTGATGGTGGTGGTAGTAGGGGTGATTGTGGTGGTAGTAGGGGTGATGGTGATGATAGCAGTTTAGTGATGGTGTGGTAGTAGAGGTGATGGTGGTGGTAGTAGGGGTGATGGTGGTGGTTGTAGGGGTGATGGTGATGGTGGTGGTCGTAGGGTGATGGTGGTGGTAGTAGGGGTGATTGTGGTGGTAGCAGTTTAGTGATGGTGGGGATAGTAGGGGTGATGGTGGTGATAGCAGTTTAGTGATGGTGGTGGTAGTAGGGGTGATGGTGGTGGTAGAAGGGGTGATGGTGGTGATAGCAGTTTAGTGATGGTGGTGGTAGTAGAGCTGATGGTGGTGATAGCAGTTTAGTGATGGTGGTGGTAGTAGGGGTGTTGGTGGTGAGAGGAGTTTAGTGATGGGGGTGGTAGTAGAGGTGATGGTGGTGGTAGTAGGGGTGATGGTGGTGATGGCAGTTTAGTGATGATGGTGGTAGTAGGGGTGTTGGTGGTGAGAGGAGTTTAGTGATGTGGTGATAGTAGGGGTGATGGTGGTGATAGTTGGGGTGATGGTGGTGATAGTTGGGGTGATGGTGGTGGTAGCAGGGGTGATGGTGGTGATAGTAGGGGTGATGGTGGTGGTAGTAGGGGTGATGGTGGTGATAGCAGTTTAGTGATGGTGGTGATAGTAGGGGTGATGGTGGTGATAGCAGTTTAGTGATGGTGGTGGTAGTAGGGGTGAGGGTGGTGATAGCAGTTTAGTGATGGTGGTGATAGTAGGGGTGATGGTGGTGATAGCAGTTTAGTGATGGTGGTGGTAGTAGGGGTGATGGTGGTGGTAGTAGGGGTGAGGGTGGTGATAGCAGTTTAGTGATGGTGGTGATAGTAGGGGTGATGGTGGTGATAGCAGTTTAGTGATGGTGGTGGTAGTAGGGGTGATGGTGGTGGTAGTAGAGGTGATGGTGGTGGTAGTAGGGGTGATTGTGGTGGTAGTAGGGGTGATGGTGGTGGTAGTAGGGGTGATGGTGGAGATAGTAGGGGTGATGATGGAGATAGCAGTTTAGTGATGGTGGTGGTCGTAGGCGTGATGGCTGTGGTAGTAGTGGTGATGGTGGTGGTAGTAGGGGTGATGATGGTGGTAGTAGGGGTGATGATGGTGGTAGTAGGGGTGATGATGGTGGTAGTAGGGGTGATGATGGTGGTAGTAGGGGTGATGATGGTGGTAGTAGGGGTGATGGTGGTGGTAGTAGAGGTGATGGTGGTGGTAGTAGGGGTGATGGTGGTGGTAGTAGGGGTGATGGTAATGATAGTTAGGGTGATGGTGGTGATAGTAGGGGTGATGGTGGTGGTAGTAGTGGTGATGGTGGTGTTAGTAGGGGTGATGGTGGTGATAGCAGTTTAGTGATGGTGGGATAGTTGGGGTGATGGTGGTGGTAGTAGGGGTGATGATGGTGGTAGTAGGGGTGATGATGGTGGTAGTAGGGGTGATGGTGGTGATAGCAGTTTAGTGATGTGGTGATAGTAGGGGTGATGGTGGTGGTAGTAGGGGTGATGGTGGTGGTAGTAGGGGTGATGGTGGTGGTAGTAGGGGTGATGCTGGTGGTAGTAGTGGTGATGGTGGTGGTAGTAGGGGTGATGGTGGTGGTAGTATGGTGATGGTGGTGGTAGTAGGGGTGATGGTGGTAGTAGGGGTGATGGTGGTGGTAGTAGTGGTTATGGTGGTGATAGTAGGGGTGATGGTGGTGGTAGTAGGGGTGATGGTGGTAGTAGGGGTGATGGTGGAGGTAGTAGGGGTGATGGTTGTGATAGTAGGGGTGATGGTGGTGGTAGTAGGGGTGATGGTGGTAGTAGGGGTGATGGTGGTGGTAGTAGGGGTGATGGTGGTGATAGTAGGGTGATGGTGGTGGTAGTAGGGTGATGGTGGTGGTAGTAGGGGTGATGGTGGTGGTAGTAGTGGTGATGGTGGTGAAATTAGGGGCGATGGTGATGGTAGTAGGGGTGATGGTGGTGGTAGTAGGGGTGATGGTGGTGGTAGTAGGGGTGATGGTGGTGATAGCAGTTTAGTGATGTGGTGATAGTAGGGGTGATGGTGGTGGTAGTAGGGGTGATGGTGGTGGTAGTAGGGATGATGATGGTGGTAGTAGGGGTGATGGTGGTGGTAGTAGGGGTGGTGGTGGTGGTAGTAGGGGTTATGGTGTTGGTAGTAGGGGTGATGGTGGTGATAGTAGGGGTGATGGTGGTGATAGCAGTTTAGTGATGTTGTGATAGTAGGGGTGATGGTGGTGGTAGTAGGGGTGATGATGTTGGTAGTAGGGGTGATGGTGGTGATAGTAGGGGTGATGATGGTGGTAGTAGGGGTGATGGTGGTGGTAGTAGGGGTGGTGGTGGTGGTAGTAGGGGTGATGGTGGTGTTAGTAGGGGTGATGGTGGTGATAGTAGGGGTGGTGGTGGTGGTAGTAGGGGTGATGGTGGTGGTAGTAGGGGTGATGGTGGTGATAGTAGGGGTGATGGTTGTGGTAGTAGGGGTGATGGTGGTGATAGTAGGGGTGATGATGCTGATAGTAGGGGTGATGGTGGTGATAGTAGGGGTGGTGGTGGTGGTAGTAGGGGTGATGATGGTGATAGTAGGGGTGATGATGGTGGTAGTAGGGGTGATGGTGGTGGTAGTAGGGGTGATTGTGGTGGTAGTAGGGGTGATGATGGTGGTAGTAGGGGTGATGGTGGTGATAGTAGGGGTGATGGTGGTGGTAGTAGGGGTGATGGTGGTGGTAGTAGGGGTGATGGTGGTGATAGTAGGGGTGATGGTTGTGGTAGTAGGGGTGATGGTGGTGATAGTAGGGGTGATGATGGTGATAGTAGGGGTGATGGTGGTGATAGTAGGGGTGGTAGTGGTGGTAGTAGGGGTGATGATGGTGATAGTAGGGGTGATGATGGTGGTAGTAGGGGTGATGATGGTGGTAGTAGGGGTGATGGTGGTGGTAGTAGGGGTGATGGTGGTGGTAGTAGGGGTGATGGTGGTGATAGTAGGGGTTATGGTGGTGGTAGTAGAGGTGATGGTGGTGGTAGTAGGAGTGATGGTGGTGATAGTAGGGGTGATGGTGTTGGTAGTAGGGGTGATGATGGTATTTGTATAACTCATGCAATGTTGAGGATGACAGTTAGTCATAAGTTCAATATAGTTTCAAATACCATGTTTAGCCTTTTATGTTTATTATATTTCTACTATTGACTGCTATCATTTTTTTGTTGTTATTATATTTATTATTATTATTATTTACAAAAATTTTATATTATTATTCTAAGTTATTTTATTACAATATATATTGTATACATTGTTGCTTTGACAATATTGACACAATGGTTTTCATGCAAATAATGCATCTTGAATTTGAGACAGAGACAGAGAGACAGAGACAGAAGGGGGGGGGGGGATGCTGAACAACAAGCCTCATCACATCCCGTCAAGTCCCTCCACATTGAAAGGTTTTGTGCCCAGGCAGGCAATTGTTCCATCAGGCCTGCGCTACTCTGTGTCCCAGGGCTGTAAGTGGTACATGTGCTCTGTGCCTGCCTTTCTCCCTGGAAAGGAGGGAACACAGAGACAGAACAGAGGGTCAGGGGTCAGTGCATTAGAGGCTGGTATTCTGATACGCTTGGATCATGTCAGAAGTTGCATTCTTTTCCATTTCTAGTGCACTCCTTTTGATCAGAGCCTTACGGGCTCAAGGCTAGTACTCTAGCAGTCAACACAGCTGGCTGAAGTCTCGCTCTATTGGCATCCATGACTAAACAAACAATGACTTACATCTCCCAGATACATCAGAGGATAATTATTTGAGTTAAAATGCAAGGTAGGCTACCACCCTGCACTCTGGTACTCTTATTGAAGCCCTGTGTGACCTCTGGTACTCTTATTGTAGTCTTGGATGACCCCTGGTACTCTTATTGAAGCCCTGTGTGACCTCTGGTACTCTTATTGAAGCCCTGTGTGACCTCTGGTACTCTTATTGAAGCCCTGTGTGACCTCTGGTACTCTTATTGAAGCCCTGTGTGACCTCTGGTACTTTATTGTTTAAATATATATATATATTTCACCTTTATTTAACCAGGTAGGCTAGTTGAGAACACCTTTATTTAACCAGGTAGGCTAGTTGAGAACACCTTTATTTAACCAGGTAGGCTAGTTGAGAACACCTTTATTTAACCAGGTAGGCTAGTTGAGAACACCTTTATTTAACCAGGTAGGCTAGTTGAGAACACCTTTATTTAACCAGGTAGGCTAGTTGAGAACACCTTTATTTAACCAGGTAGGCTAGTTGACAACACCTTTATTTAACCAGGTAGGCTAGTTGAGAACACCTTTATTTAACCAGGTAGGCTAGTTGAGAACACCTTTATTTAACCAGGTAGGCTAGTTGAGAACACCTTTATTTAACCAGGTAGGCTAGTTGAGAACACCTTTATTTAACCAGGTAGGCTAGTTGAGAACACCTTTATTTAACCAGGTAGGCTAGTTGAGAACACCTTTATTTAACCAGGTAGGCTAGTTGAGAACACCTTTATTTAACCAGGTAGGCTAGTTGAGAACAAGTTCTCATTTACAACTGCGACCTGGTCAAGATAAAGCAAAGCAGTGCGACACAAACAACAACACAGAGTAACATGTGGAATAAACCAACATACAGTCAATAACACAATATAAAAAAAGAAAGTCTATATACAGTGCGTGCAAATGGAGTAAGGAGGTAAGGCAAAAAATAGGCCATATTAGCAAAGTAATTACAATTTAGCAAGTTAACACTGGAGTGATAAATGAGCAGATGATGATGTGCAAGTAGAAATACTGGTGTGCAAAAGAGAAGAAAAGTAAATAAAAACAGTATGGGGATGAGGTAGGTAGATTGGGTGGGCTATTTACAGATGGACTATGTACAGCTGCAGTGATCGGTTAGCTGCTCAGATAGTTGATGCTTAAAGTTAGTGAGGGACATGTAAGTCTCCAGTCTCCAGTTATTGGCAGCAGAGAACTGGAAGGAAAGGCGGCCAAAGGAGGTGTTGGCTTTGGGGATGACCAGTGACATATACCTTCTGGAGCATGTGCTACTAGATGACCTCTGGTACTCTAATTGTAGCCCTGGATGACCTCTGGCCCATACTGCTCTTCTCTCCTGATGAATGCTTTGTTCCAGATACGGCCCATACTGCTCTTCTCTCCTGTTGAATGCTTTGTTCCAGATACGGCCCATACTGCTCTTCTCTCCTGATGAATGCTTTGTTCCAGATACGGCCCATACTGCTCTTCTCTCCTGTTGAATGCTTTGTTCCAGATACGGCCCATACTGCTCTTCTCTCCTGTTGAATGCTTTGTTCCAGATACGGCCCATACTGCTCTTCTCTCCTGATGAATGCTTTGTTCCAGATACGGCCCATACTGCTCTTCTCTCCTGTTGAATGCTTTGTTCCAGATACGGCCCATACTGCTCTTCTCTCCTGTTGAATGCTTTGTTCCAGATACGGCCCATACTGCTCTTCTCTCCTGATGAATGCTTTGTTCCAGATACGGCCCATACTGCTCTTCTCTCCTGATGAATGCTTTGTTCCAGATACGGCCCATACTGCTCTTCTCTCCTGTTGAATGCTTTGTTCCAGATACGGCCCATACTGCTCATCTCTCCTGATGAATGCTTTGTTCCAGATACGGCCCATACTGCTCTTCTCTCCTGATGAATGCTTTGTTCCAGATACGGCCCATACTGCTCTTCTCTCCTGATTAATGCTTTGTTCCAGATACGGCCCATACTGCTCTTCTCTCCTGATGAATGCTTTGTTCCAGATACGGCCCATACTGCTCTTCTCTCCTGTTGAATGCTTTGTTCCATATACGACCCATACTACTCTTCTCTCCTGATGAATGCTTTGTTCCAGATACGGCCCATACTGCTCTTCTCTCCTGATGAATGCTTTGTTCCATATACGACCCATACTACTCTTCTCCCCTGATGAATGCTTTGTTCCAGATACGGCCCATACTGCTCTTCTCTCCTGATGAATGCTTTGTTCCATATACGACCCATACTGCTCTTCTCTCCTGATGAATGCTTTGTTCCAGATACGGCCCATACTGCTCTTCTCTCCTGTTGAATGCTTTGTTCCATATACGACCCATACTACTCTTCTCCCCTGATGAATGCTTTGTTCCAGATATGACCCATACTGCTCTTCTCCCCTGATGAATGCTTTGTTCCAGATACGACCCATACTGCTCTTCTCCGCTGATGAATGCTTTGTTCCAGATACGACCCATACTGCTCTTCTCTCCTGATGAATGCTTTGTTCCAGATACGGCCCATACTGCTCTTCTCCCCTGATGAATGCTTTGTTCCAGAAACGACCCATACTGCTCTTCTCCCCTGATGAATGCTTTGTTCCAGATACGACCCATACTGCTCTTCTCTCCTGATGAATGCTTTGTTCCATATACGACCCATACTGCTCTTCTCCCCTGATGAATGCTTTGTTCCAGATACGACCCATACTGCTCTTCTCTCCTGATGAATGCTTTGTTCCATATACGACCCATACTGCTCTTCTCCCCTGATGAATGCTTTGTTCCAGATACGACCCATACTGCTCTTCTCTCCTGATAACTTCCTTGTTCTATCCATGCATACTCTCTGGGGGTGAACATGTACTACGTCACTATAACAAAGAAATGAAGGAGGAACAATACACCATTATGTATCCAAACTTCCTCAGTGTCTCATTTTACTCAGTTTCCCCACCAGTATTAAATCCTCTTAAGGATCCGCCCTTTTTTTTCCATTTTCACCTAAAATGACATACTCAGTCCTTGCATCTATAACTCTGTCTATTAATCTGAGAGTAGTTACATTTCTCCAGGCCCATCCCTCAGGTTTTTAACAAAACAGAGGCGGGCGTCCCTTTTGTTAATTAATGTTTCGTCTGTGGATTTGCCCTTTTTAAACAGCTGCAGCATTTATTTTTCATGAGCCCCAATAAGTCCTCCATGACAACAAAATCATAAACAACCGAATCATGCTAAGGTAAAACAATTTGGCTAACCTATACTTCCATATTGTCACGCCCTGACCTTAGAGAGTCTCTATTTGGTTTGGTCAGGGTGTGATTTGGGGTGGGCATTCTATGTTTTGTTATCTATGATTTTGTATTTCTATGTTTTGGCCAGGTATGGTACTCAATCAGGGACAGCTGTCTATCGTTGTCTCTGATTGGGAACCATACTTAGCTAGCCCTTTTTCCCTCCTTTCTTTGTGGGAAGTTGACTTTGTTTAGGGCACATAGCCTTTATCTTCACGGTTTGTTTTTGTAGTGTTTATTGTTTTGTTGGATGTCATTTTTACAATAAAAACAAAATGTACACTCACCACCCTGCACCTTGGTCCTCTTCCTTCAACAGCCGTGACACATATTTCCATTAACATTTATTGGAATGACTGGGATTCTGATAGACTTTAGTTTTTAATGTAAAGATGTAATTGTAGTAGAAAGCGATGGGTAGTTAGTATCCATGTTTGGGCATAAAAAGAATACATATTAACGTAAAGATGTAATTGTATTATTATACGTAATAGAAAGCATTAGAGGAAACCTACATAACCAACCCATGAAGTTACATTTACATCCATAGATGTCTTCTTCTACTGCCTCTTAAGGGGAAAGTCATCTAAAAGTAAATGAATGTAATCAGATTACATTACTGAGTTTGGATAATCCAAAAGTTACGTTACTGATTACAATTTTGGACAGGTAACTATTAACGGTAATGGATTACGTTTAGAAAGTAAACCACCCAACCCTGTCTGTTAATCTGTTGGGGCGGTATGCAAACTGTAGTGGGTCTAGGGTGTCGGGTGTCAGGGGAGGGGATATGATCCTTAAAAAGCACTTGATGATGAAAGGGTATTTAGTTCAGTTACATTCAATTTCTTAGGTACAGGCAAGCAAGTAGGGACAAAAGACTAGGATAAGGAGAGATTGAATATATAGTTGAAGTCGGAAGTTTACATACACCTTAGCCAAATACATTTAAACTAAGTTTTTCACAATTCCTGACATTTAGTCCTTGTAAAAGTTACCTGTGTTAGGTCAGTTAGGATCACCAATTCATTTTAAGAATGTGAAATGTCAGAATAATAGTAGAGAGGATGATTTATTTCAGCTTTTATTTCTTTCATCACATTCGCAGTAGGTCAGAAGTTTACATACACTCAATTAGTATTTGGTAGCATTGCCTTTAAATTGTTTAACTCGGGTCAAATGTTTCTGGTAGCCTTTCACAAGATTCCCACAATAGGTTGGGTGAATTTTGGCCCATTCCTCCTGACAGAGCTAGCGTAACTGAATCAGGTTTGTAGGCCTCCTTGCTCGCACACGGTTTTTCAGTTCTGCCCACAAATGTTCTATAGGATTGAGGTCAGGGCTTTGTGATGGCCACTCCAATAGCTTGACTTTGGTGTTCTTAAGCCATTATGCCACATTTTTGGAAGTATGCTTGGGGTCATTGTCCATTTGGAAGACCCATTTGCGACCAAGCTTTAACTTTCTGACTAATGTCTTGAGATGTTACTTCAATATATCCACATAATTTTCCTTCTCATGATTCCATCTATTTTGTGAAGTGCAGCAGTCCCTCCTGCAGCAAAGCACCTCCACAACATGATGCTGCCACCCCCGTGCTTCACGGTTGACTTGTGGAGGTCTGCAATTTTATTCTGAGGTCTTGGCTGATGTCTTTTGATTTCCCCATGATGTCAAGTAAAGAGGCACTGAGTTTGAAGGTCGGCCTTGGAATACATCCACAGCTACACCTCCAATTGACTCAAATGATGTCAGTTAGCCTATCAGAAGATTCTAAAGCAATGACATAATTTTCTGGAATTTTCTAAGCTGTTTAATGGCACAGTCAACTTAATGTCTGTAAACGTCTGACCCACTGGATTTGTGATACAATGAATTATAAATGAAATATTCTTTATGTAAACTTTCATTGGAAAAGTTACTTGTGTCATGCGCAAAGTAGATGTCCTACCGTCTTGCCAAAACTATAGTTTGTAAGCAAGAAATTTGTGAAGTAGTTGAAAAACAAGTTTTAATGACTCCAACCTAAACTTCCGACGTCAACTGTATCCGTAAACACTCCAGCCAGTGAGTCTGCACTCTGAAGACCTGGATAGGTGTGCCGTCTGGGCAGCCTTCCAGGGGTTAACACACTTAAAGAGAATGGAGAAGGAGAGCTCACAGTCCTAGTGAGAAGCTGTGTTTTCCTCAAAGCTGTTAAGCTTCTTTTTTTCCCAACCCTTTTTTCTCCCCAATTTCTCCCCAACTAGTTACAGACTTGTCTCATCGCTGCAACACCCGTACGGACTCGGGAGAGGTGAAGGTTGAGAGCCATGTATCCTCTGAAACACAACCCAACCAAGCCGCACTGCTTCTTGACACAATGCCCATCCAACCCAGAAGCCAGCTTCACCATTGTGTCAGGGGAAACACCGTACACCTGGTGACCGTGTCAGCGTGCACTGTGCCCGGGCCCGCCACAGGAGTCGCTAGTGCGCAATGAGACAAGTATATCACTGCCAGCCAAACCCTGCCCCAACCCAGACGATGCTGGGCCAATTATGCGCCGCCCCATGGGACTCCCGGTCGTGGCCGGCTGCAAGAGCCTGGACTCAAACCCAGAATCTTTAGTGGCACAGCTAGCACTGCGATGCAGTGCCTTAGACCACTGCGCCACTCGGGAGGCCCGACATTGTTTAGCTTGTCCGGGAGCAAAGTGTCCACGACGTGGCTCGTTTTCCCTTTATACTCAATTAATGATTATTTGGAGTCCTTGCCACATACGTCTTGTATCTGAGCCGCTGAATTGCGACTCCACTTTGTCTCTGTACTGATGTTTTACCTGTTTGAAGGATATAGCTGGAGTGTTTGTACTCGTTCTTGTTTCCAGTCACTTTGCTAATATAAATGTGGTGGTTTCAACTTTGTGTGAATGCTGCCATCTATCCACATTTTCTGGTTTGGATAAGTTCTAATCGTCATAATAACAACATCCTCTATTCATGATGACCTCTGTCACCGTGGCAGTGTATACATGTATACTATTTTCAGAAGCAACCCGGAACATATCCCTGTCCACGTGATCAAAACAATCTTGAAGTATGGATTCCAGTCCTTACCACGTGCACTTCCTGTTTGAGTTTCTGCCTATAGGACGGAAGGAACAGGATGGAGGTGTGATTTGATTTGCCAAAGGGAGGGTGACGGAGGGCCTTGTAGTCATCCCGGCAGGGAGAGAAGCAATGGTTGTGAGATTTTAATGTGCGAGTGGCGTAGTTAACCTGTTTTAAGGTCTTACTCACATAGTCTATGGAGAGCGAGATCACACAGTCGTCCAGAACAGTTGGCGCCCTCATGCATGGTTCAGTGTCACGTAATAGTAATAGTTTGAAAACCCTTCCACTGATGAGTGACAAAGCCGGCGTAGTAGGATTCTATCTTAGTCCTCGATTGACACTTTGCCTGTTTGACGGTTCGTCAAAGGTAGTAGCGTGATTTATTTTAAGTGTCCCAATATTTAAAAGCGGAAGTTCTAGCTTTTAGCTCAGTTCAGACATTGCCAGGTTTCTGGTTGGGATATGTACGTATGTGTCATGCCCTGGTCTTAGTATTCTGTGTTCTCTTTATTATTTTGGTTAGGCCAGGGTGTGACATGGGTGATTTATGTGGTTTGTTTTGTCTATGGGTTTTGTAGTTTATGGGATTGTGTTTAGTTAAGTATTCTAGGTAAGTCTATGGAGTGGTTCTCAATCAGAGGCAGGTGTTTATCGTTGTCTCTGATTGGGAACCATATTTAGGCAGCCATATTCTTTAGGTCTCTTGTGGGTGATTGTTCCTGTCTCTGTGTTTTGAACCAGTTAGGACTGTTTTTTTTATTTTGTATTATACATTGTTCAAGTTATCATCTTCATTAAAGATGTTTATAAATAACCATGCTGCGTTTTGGTCCGCCTCTCCTTCCCAGGAAGAAGGCCGTGACAGTATGGGGAGTATGGACAGTATGGACAGTATGGGGAGTATGAATAAAGCTGGTAAATTTTATTTTAAGTACCTTGGCATCATACTTGATTCCAACCTCTCTTTTAAAAAGCATGTGAAAAAGGTAATTCAAATAACCAAATTCAACCTAGCTAATTTCCGATTTATACGAAATTGTTTGACTACAGAGGTAGCAAAACTGTACTTCAAATCTATGATACTCCCCCACTTAACATACTGCTTGACTAGTTGGGCCCAAGCTTGCTGTACAACATTAAAACCTATTCAGTCTGTCTACAAACAGGCTCTCAAAGTGCTTGATAGGAAGCCCAATAGCCATCATCATTGTCACATCCTTAGAAAGCATGAGCTCTTGAGTTGGGAAAATCTTGTGCAATACACCGACGCATGTCTTGTATTCAAGATCCTCAATGGCCTGGCTCCCCCTCCACTCAATATTTTTGTTAAACAGAAAACCCAGACATATGGCAGCAGATCCACAAGGTCTGCCATGAGAGGTGACTGTATAGTTCCCCTAAGGAAAAGCACCTTTAGTAAATCTGCATTCTCTGTGAGAGCTTCCCATGTCTGGAATACACTGCCATCAGACACACATAACTGCACCACATATCACACTTTCACAAAATGCTTGAAGACATGGCTAAAGGTCAATCAGATTTGTGAACATGGTCCCTAGCTGTGTGTTGCCACTCCATGTTGTCTGTAGCTTGTGAGGTGTGGAAACACTTTGTTGCTTATATGAATTTTGTCTTGCTGCTTTTTGTTTTATGCTGCTCTGTCTGTATGCTACGTCTTGCTTGTCCTATGTTGCTATGTCTTGCTTGTTCTATGTTGCTATTGTCTATATTGTAATTGTTTTTAATAACCTGCCCAGGGACTGCGGTTGAAAATTAGCCGGTTGGCTAAAACCGGCACTTTTACTGAAATGTTGATTAATGTGCACTGTCCCTGTAAAAATAAAAATAAACTCAAACTCAAACTCAAACTCAAATAATGTGGGGTACTCCTCAATACCATCAGATGAACCGGAACATAGTCCAGTCTGTGCTAGCGAAACAATCCTGTAGCTTAGCATCTTGTAGCTTAGCATCCGTTTCATCAGACCACTTCCGTATTGTGTTCGTCACTGGTACTTCCTGTTTGAGTTATTTCTTGTGAGCAGGAATCAGGAGGTTGGAGTTATGGTCAGATCTGCCAAATGGAGGACAAGGGAGGCAGAGAGAAAAGGTCAGAACGTGACAGGCAGAGAGAGAGCCTTTTATGTGTTTCTGTTTTCTCAAGATCAAGAGTTTTCTTGCCTCTAGTTGCAAAGGTGACATGCTGGTAAAAAGGATTTCAGTTTCCCTGCATTAAAATCACCGGCCACTAGAACCACCGCCTCTGCAACTTCTTGTTTGCTTATGGCCCTGATTGCAGTTTTAGTGCCAGCTTCAGTTTATGGTGGTAAATTGACAGCTACGAACAATATACTGTAGATGAAAACTCTCTTGGTAAATGGTATGGTCTACCGCTAATCATGAGAAACTCTAACTCTGGTGACCAAAAACTTGAGACATCCTTAAGATTAGAGATCGCCCACCAGCTCAGCTGTCATTAACAAAGAGACACACCTTCATCTTATCCAAGGCTGTCGTCCGGTCCAGACCATGCATGGAAAAACCAGCAAGATGTATTTATCTATGTCCTTGTTCAGCCAAGACTCAGAGAAATGTAGAATATTACAGTTCTTCAGGTCCCGTTGATAGGAGTTTGTTCTCTAGTGATTTTACACTAGCCAATAGAACGAAGGGAAGAGGTGGTTTATTTGTGCTCCAACGTCTCGTCAGGATTCCGGCTCGTTTTCCTTTCTTCCTCCTTCGAGTTCCGGGGATTAGGGCCTAAGTAAGTAGAACATCCGGAGCTGCTGACTCATTGAAGTAGAAATTGTCATCCAAAATGAGGGTAGTGATGTTCTGATGTCCAGAAGCTGTTTTAAGTCATAGGAAATGATGACAAAACATTATTAAAAGTTATGATTTGCTTAAAACGTTTTATAACAACAGAATATTCAGGAGCGTAAAACGGATCTACTGCAGCGTCATATCCCATCATCCATCACTATATCCATGTATTCCACCTCCTCAGAGGGAATATGACACGTCCTTAATCTACTGTTGACTAGGTGTCAGTTCTGCTCACTGACTCAGAGAAGTTGTGCTCTGGGGATGTTTGTGTGTGACGGCTGGCTGGGTTGAGATATACTTGCTAGTGCGAGACCTAATAAACTTCAATTGGTCTAAATATTCTTATTTTTAGGGCTTCCATGGCTCAAAATCAAAATGAATCATGTACTTCTGCTCTCTGACTGAAAACTGTCAGCTGACTGGCTATTAAGGAAAGAAACTCCCTTGGCAATAATAAGCATTTAAAAATAATTCTGATGAGACTCTCTCCCAGCATGTTTCTCTGTCAGATTAGAGATGGAAAGAAAGAGGACACAGATGAACAATGGGGGAGCTGAAGCAGAGATAGGGAGAGAGAGGGATAACTTGAGAGAGACGGAGATAGAGAGAGGGGGATAGAGAGAGAGAGAGGGAAAAAAGCTGACTGTCTCCTCAGAAACAGGTACATTTACTGTAGCCTAATTTACATCTGTATGAGAAATGACAGGATTGGATGTAGATAGGAAGGAAGTGGGATGAGAGCACAGGGGTGTGTTTCTGTCTCTGCTCTCTCTCACTCAATGAATTTGATGCAAAAGGCTTTATTGGCAAGGGAAACGTACAATGGCTTGCAAAGTATTCATCCCCCTTGGCATTGACTTACAACCTGGAATTAAAATAGATTTTTAATTCAGGGGGTTTGTATAATTTTATTTACACAACATGCCTACCACTTTGAAGATGCAAAATATGTTTTACTGTGAAAGAAACAAGAAATCAGAAAAAAAAGAGAAAAAAAATGAAAACTTCAACGTGCATAACTATTCACCCCCCCAATCCAATACATTGTAGAGCTACCTTTTGCAGCAATTCTAGCTGCACATCTCTTGGGACATGTCTCTTTAAGCGTGGCACATATAGCCACTGGGATTTTTGTCCATTCTTCAAGGCAAAACTGCTCCAGCTCCTTCAAGTTGGATGGGTTCCTCTGATGTAAATCATACCACAGATTCTCAATTGGATTGAGGTCTGGGCTTTGGCCATTCTAAGAAATGTAAACGTTTGCCCTTAAACCACTCGAGTGTTACTTTAGCAGTTTATTTAGCCCCATACATCATTCCTTCAATTCTGACCAGTTTCCCAGTCCCTGCCAATGAAAAACATCCCCACAGCATGATGCTGCCACCACCATGCTTCAATGGGAATGGTGTTATCGGGGTGATGAGAGGTGTTGGGTTTGCGCCAGACATAGCGTTTTCCTTGATGGCCAAAAAGCTACATTTCAGTCTCCTCTGACCAGAGTACCTTCTTCCATATGTTTGGGGAGTCTCCCACATGCCTTTTGGTGTTTATTTGTTTTTCTTTAACTTTGGGATCGGTGTCCCATACATGGGGACAGTTGAGCTAAGATTGTAACGATCTTCTTCATCTGAGGAGGAGTATGAAAGATCGGACAAAAACGCAGCATGGTAAGTGTCCATTTTAATGAAATAACTAAAGTGAAACAATGAAAATCGAAACAGTTCTGTATGGTGAGACACAGAAAACAACTACCCACAACCCATAGTGGGAAAACAGGCTGCCTAAGTATGGTTCTCAATCAGAGACAACGACAGACAGCTGTCCCTGATTGAGAACCATACCCGGCCAAAAACAAAGAAATACAAAAGCATAGAAAAAAGAACATAGAACACCCACCCTAGTCACACCCTAGTCACACCCTAGTCACACGAAAATAGAGAATAAAAAGCCTCTCTATGGCCAGGGTGTGACAAACATAGGCTAATGCGATTAGCATGAGGTTGTGAGTAACAAGAACATTTCCCATAACATAGACATATCTGATATTGGCAGAAAGCTTAAATTGGTGTTAATCTAACTGCACTGTCCAATTTACAGTAGCTATTACAGTGAAAGAATACCATGCTATTGTTTGAGGAGAGTGCACAATTTTGAACATGAAAAGTTATTAATAAACAAACTAGGCACATTTGGGCAGTCTTGATACAAATGTTTGAACAGAAATTCAATGGTTAATTGGATCAGTCTAAAACTTTGCACATACACTGCTAAACTAAATTGAGTCTGGGCTGGAATAATACATTATGGCCTTTCTCTTGCATTTCAAAGACGATGGTACAGAAAAGAATCCAAAAGAACCGTTGTTTTTTTCTTTTACCAGATCTAATGTCTTATATTCTCCTACATTAATTTCACATTTCCACAAACTTCAAAGTCTTTCCTTTCAAATGGCACCAAGAATATGCATATCCTTGCTTCAGGGCCTGAGCTACGGGTATTTAGATTTGGGTATATGTCATTTTAGGCCAAACATTGAATAGAAGGGGTGGATCCTTATGAGATTTTAAGCAATGGCTTTTTCTCTGGCCACTCTTCCATAAAGCCCAGCTCTGTGGAGTGTACGGCTTAAAGTGGTCCTATGGACAGACACTCCAATCTCCGCTGTGGAGCTTTGCAGCTCCTTCAGGTTTATCTTTGGTCTCTTTGTTGCCTCTCTGATTAATGCCCTCCTTGCCTGGGCCGTAGGTTTTGGTGGGTGGCCCTCTCTTGGCAGGTTTGTTGTGGTGCCATATTCTTTCAATTTTTTTTATAATGGATTTAATGGTGCTTTGTGGGATGTTCAAAGTTTGATATTTCTTTATAACCCATCCCTGATCTGTACGTCTCCACAGCTTTGTCCCTGACTGGTTTGGAGAGCTCCTTGGTCTTCATGGAGCCGCTTGCTTGGTGCTGCCCCTTGCTGAGTGGTGTTGCAAACTGGGGTCTTTCAGAACAGGTGTATGTATACTGAGATAATGTGACACTTAGATTGCACACAAGTGGACTATATTTAACTAATGATGTGACTTCTGAAGGTAATTGGTTGCACTAGATCTTATTTAGGGGCTTCGTAGCAAAAGGGGAGATATACATACAGTATGCACGCACCATTTAAAAAAAATATATATATAATTTCACTTCACCAATTTGGACTATTTTGTGTATGTCTATTACATGAAATCCAAATAAATATCCATTTAAATTACAGGTTGTAAGGCAACAAAGTAGGAAAAATGCCAAGGGGGTGAATACTTTTGCAAGGCACTGTTTGCATTGTCAAAGCAAGTGAAATAGATAATAAACAAATGGGAAACAAACAATAAAAAAATGAACATTGAACATTACACACACAGTTTCAAAAGAATAGAGACTTCAAATGTCATGTTATGGCTATGTAGTGTTATAACAATATGGAAATAGTTAAAGTACAAAATGATAAATAAATCAACATATATGTGTTGTATTTATAATGGTGTTTGTTCTTCACTGGTTGTCCTTTTCTTGTGGAAACAGGTCACACATCTTGATGCTGTTATAGCACACGGTGGTATTTCAGCTGTAACATTCTGGGTGTCGGGAGTGTGAAGTCAGGCGCAGGAAAACAGAGAGTTCAATATAGTGCTCTTTTAATGCACACACGGTGAACAACGGCCACCCCACGAAACACTGGGTGCTCAAGACAAATGCCCCAGACACGGGGGACGAAAACAGTCCAGCAAACTCCACGAACATAAACCAACACGTTCGTCTACACCAAACACAAAGGTTACAATAATTAATCCCGCACAAAGAACCAGCCCAACTAATACAACCAACTCAAAACAGGTGTAATCAATAAACACATAAGGAGGTGGAGAAAATAATGAGTGGCAGCTAGTAGGCCGGTGACGACGACCGCCGAGCGCCACCCGAACAGGAAGGGGAGCCACCTTCGGTCGGAGTCGTGACATCAGCCAATAGATATTGTCACGCCTGGTCCCACTCCTCCCTGGCGCTCAAAGGAGCCAGACTCCCCAGCATTACGCACTTCTACCACCATCAGTACGCACACCTGCCTTCCCCCGTCATGTGCATCGGCGATTATTGGACTCACCTGGACTCAATCACCTGTGTCATGATGTTTGTTCTATATTACATGTTCTACTCCCCGTACCTGCTTCTCTTCTCCAGCGTCGGTCCTTACAGAATCCTGAAGCCATCATATGAAGCATTAGCTTTCTGGTTGGTGGTGACGTCGGGTCGCCGATGGAACCGGGGGTGCCTAAGCCGACTCGTCGGGCTGCCACGCCCTAGCCGGCTCGAGGTTTCTTGCCCGGTTGGCTCAGAAGGCGCTCATCCCACATCAGGCCTCAGCTGGATTGTCAGGTTTTTACACCCAGCCAGCTCGTCAGGCTACTATGCCTCAGCCGGATCATCGGGCTCCCACGCCTCTGCTGGTTCGTCGGGATTTTACGCCCAGCCGGCTTTGTCCAGCACCCGTGCCTCGGCTGGCCCATCAGGCTCGCCCAGGTGGAATGCCGAGTGGCGCCCCTAGAGGGAGAGGGGTACTGTTACGCATGCGTCCACTCCCCTCCCTGGCGCTCGAAGGCGCCAGGCTCCCTAGAATTACTCACTGCTGCCACCATCAGTAATCACACCTGCCTTCCCCCGTCATGGGCATCAGCGATTACTGGACTCACCTGGACTCAGTCACCTGTGTCATTACCTTCCCTATAGCTGTCTGTTCCCTGCTTCAAGATTAATGTTAGTTTATCTTCGCATACCCGGTTCTGACGCTGTCTCTGTCCAGTACCTGATCTGTCTCTGTCCAGTACCTGATTCTCTTCCTCACCGTCAGTCCTCACTGATATGGGAGGTTATCGAAATTGGATTTGTTTTCAAGGGAAATATGTGTCTCTAATATGGTCATAGATTAGGAAGCGCAGCTCAGTTTCCACCTCATTTTGTGGGCAGTGTGCACATAGTCTGTTTTCTCTTGAGAGCCAGGTCAGCCTACGGCGGCCTCACTCAATAGCAAGGCAATGCTCACTGAGTCTGTACATAGTCAAAGCTTTCTTTAAATTTGGGTCAGTCACACAGGTATTCTGACACAGTGTACTCTCTGTTTAGGGCCAAATAGCATTCCAGTTTAATCTGTTTTTTGTTCATTCTTTCCATGTGTCACGTAATTATCTTTTTGTTTTCTCATGATTTGGTTGGGTCTAATTGTGCTTCTGTCCTGGGGCTCTGTGGGGTGTGTTTGTGTTTGTGAACAGAGCCCCAGCACCAGGTTGCTTAGGGGACTCTTCTCCAGGTTAATCTCTTTGTAGATGAAGGCTTTGTTATGGAAGGTTTGGGAATCGCTTCCTTTAAGGTGGTTGTAGAATTTATTTTTTTTATTTTTTTATTTTTTTTATTTCACCTTTATTTAACCAGGTAGACTAGTTAAGAACACCTTTATTTAACCAGGTAGGCTAGTTGAGAACACCTTTATTTAACCAGGTAGGCTAGTTGAGAACACCTTTATTTAACCAGGTAGGCTAGTTGAGAACACCTTTATTTAACCAGGTAGGCTAGTTGAGAACACCTTTATTTAACCAGGTAGGCTAGTTGAGAACACCTTTATTTAACCAGGTAGGCTAGTTGAGAACACCTTTATTTAACCAGGTAGGCTAGTTGAGAACAAGTTCTCATTTGCAACCGCGACCTGGCCAAGATAAAGCATAGCAGTGTGAGCAGACAACAAACAGTTACACATGGAGTAAACAATTAACAAGTCAATAACACAGTAGAAACCAAAGGGGGAGTCTATATACAATGTGTGCAAAAGGCATGAGGAGGTAGGCAAATAATTACAATTTTGCAGATTAACACTGGAGTGATGAATGATCAGATGGTCATGTACAGGTAGAGATATTGGTGTGCAAAAGAGCAGAAAAGTAAATAAATAAAAACAGTATGGGGATGAGGTAGGTGAGAAAGGGTGGGCTATTTACCAATAGACTATGTACAGCTGCAGCGATCGGTTAGCCGCTCAGATAGCTGATGTTTGAAGTTGGTGAGGGAGATAAAAGTCTCCAACTTCAGCGATTTTTGCAATTCGTTCCAGTCACAGGCAGCAGAGTACTGGAACGAAAGGCGGCCAAATGAGGTGTTGGCTTTAGGGATGATCAGTGAGATACAGTGAGATCACACCAAATTTAACATCTCCTTTCTCAGCATTCATTAATTTTGTATTTTATGTTGTACAGGGATGATGTTTATGCGGAGTCTCCACTTGGTGTTTGTCCCATTTTGTGAGTTCTTGGTTGATGAGTGGACCCCAGACCTCTCAATCATGAAAGGTAATGGGTTATATAACTGATTCAAGTATTTTTAGCCAGGTTCTAATTGGGATGTCGAATTTTATGTTCCTTTTAACGGCGTAGAAGGCGTAGAAGGCCCTTCTTGCCTTGTCTCTCAGATCGTTCACAGCTTTTGTGGAAGTTAGCTGTGGTGCTGATGTTAAGGCCGAGGTAGGTCTAGCTTTTTGTGTGCTCTACGGCGTCAGCTTCTAGATGGAATTTTGTATTTATTTAATTTATTTATTTATTATTACTGGACTTTGTTTAGGCCGTGTTATTTTAAGTATCCAAGGGGTACTGGGATAATCCATGGAGCTGGTGGCTTCTGCATTTGGGTGGAGGAGGCTGTGAAACTCTCCTGCCATTGTTGGGCTCAAGGGTTTTCACACATCTCACTTCACACTTCAGTGCTAATTGAAGTTGCAGCCAGGTCTGTTCTGTACTAGCAGCTTGGTAGCGTTATTTGCTTTACTTTGAATAACAAAATTACCTGGCGGTTACTGTCTTTTACTTTGTGGCTTCAGTAGTAACTTCAGACTGAACATTACTCACTCAGTTTTGGGTCGGATGGTATTTCCAGGTTTTGGTTTGTTAGAAGTGTTTTCTTGATAGTCCTTGGTAGTAATAATCCATTCATGTCATTTTGTCGAACATCAAGGTTTTAGGTAAGAAATTTAGATTTTGTTAAGGATTTTTTTAAGTTTCTCATAAGGTCCTGAAATGGTCTGAGGGTGCTACCCTCTTTTCACAGTAGCATTGTATTCGATACCAACAGACTCCTTATCTTACTGACTGAAGAAATACAGTAGAAATTAATTAGGTTATCGGGATCTTCTGACTGATGTCATCTGTTTTCTCAGTCTTAAAAAAAAAAAACATTTCCAGAATTGTTTGTACAAAAACAGTTGTTTTAAAGCTAAAAATAAGTATTCCCAAAACAACAGAAATGTTATTTTGCCAAAACAACATCAATGATATTCATGACAATTGGAACTCTGACATAAAACTAAATCTCTTTAAACAGACTGACTCATCATGACCACTCAGGACAACAGGAGCGACTTCATTTGACAGCATTTTCGGGTATGTTGCTAGAATTCTACATGACCAACAAATCAGCATGACAGAGGCAGACGATTTTCCTTCCTCATTCTGTGAACTCACAGACCTCTGTGGGTTGCCTTGGATACAGTCATGTGACTGACAGAGACATTCATAGATAAAACAGAGTTTTAAAGTAAACATGCTCTATAAGGAACCACATTTTTTAATGAGATTTATTGGGATGCTAGAGAAGGCCAAGTACTGCCCATAGAGAAAGGGTTAGGGTAAAATAAAGAACGCCCAGTACTGTATATCCATAGTGAAAGCCCAGCACTTACCAACGAGAAAGCCCAGTGCTGTATACCCATATAGAAAGCCCAGTACTGCCCATGGAGAAAGCCCAGAACCTACCATTGATGATAGCACAGTACTGTATAATAACCATAGACAAAGCCCAGTACTTCCCATAGGAAAGCCCAGTAATGTATATCTATACAGAAAGCACATTAGTCTATATACCAATAGAGAAAGCCCAGTAATGTATATCCATAGAGAAAGCCCAGGACCTATCATTGATGATAGCACAGTACTGTATAACCATAGACAAAGCCCAGTACTTCCCATAGGAAAGCCCAGTAATGTATATCTATACAGAAAGCACATTAGTCTATATACCAATAGAGAAAGCCCAGTACTGTATATCCATAGAGAAAGCCCAGTAGTGTATGAACCTAGAGAAAGCCCAGTATTGCCCGTAGAGAAATCCCAGCACTGTCTACAAATAAAGCCCAGTGCTATACATCCATAGAGAAAGCCCAGCACTGTCTACAAATAAAGAAAGCTCAATAGTGTACACCCATAGAGCAAGACCAGTATTGTATACCCATAGAAAAAGCCCCATACTGTAAACCCATAAACCATGTGGAGTACTGTATATCCATGGAGAAAGCCCAGTACTGTATACACATAGAGAATATCCAGTACGGTGTACCCAAAGAGACAGCCAAATACTCTGTACACATAGATACTATCTAGTGCTGTATACTCATAGAGAATGTCCAGTACTGTATACCCATATAGAAAGCCCAGTACTGCCCATAGAGAAAACCCAGTACTGTATAACCATAGAGAAAACCCAGTACTGTATACCATAGAGAACGCCCAGTACTGTATACCCATAGAGAAAGCCCAGTACTGCCCATAGAGAAACCCCAGTACTGTATACCATAGAGAAAGCCCAGTACTGTATAACCATAGAGAAAGCCCAGTACTGCCCATAGAGAAAACCCAGTACTGTATACCATAGAGAAAGCCCAGTACTGTATAACCATAGAGAACGCCCAGTACTGTATAACCATAGAGAAAGCCCTGTACTGTATACCATAGAGAAAGCCTAGTACTACCCATAGAGAAAGCCCAGTACTGTATAACCATAGAGAAAGCCCAGTACTGTATAACCATAGAGAAAGCCCAGTACTGTATACCATAGAGAAAGCCTAGTACTACCCATAGAGAAAGCCCAGTACTGTATAACCATAGAGAAAGCCCAGTACTGTATAACCATAGAGAAAGCCCAGTACTGTATAACCATAGAGAAAGCCCAGTACTGTATAACCATAGAGAAAGCCCAGTACTGTATAACCATAGAGAACGCCCAGTACTGTATAACCATAGAGAAAGCCCAGTACTGTATAACCATAGAGAAAGCCCAGTACTGTATAACCATAGAGAAAGCACACTACTGTATAACCATAGAGAAAGCCCAGTACTGTATAACCATAGAGAACGCCCAGTACTGTATAACCATAGAGAAAGCCCAGTACTGTATACCATAGAGAACGCCCAGTACTGTATAACCATAGAGAAAGCCCAGTACTGTATAACCATAGAGAACGCCCAGTACTGTATAACCATAGAGAAAGCCCAGTACTGTATAACCATAGAGAAAGCCCAGTACTGTATAACCATAGAGAAAGCCCAGTACTGTATAACCATAGAGAACGCCCAGTACTGTATAACCATAGAGAAAGCCCAGTACTATATAACCATAGAGAAAGCCCAGTACTGTATAACCATAGAGAAAACACACTACTGTATAACCATAGAGAAAGCCCAGTACTGTATAACCATAGAGAACGGCCAGTAATGTATAACCATAGAGAAAGCCCAGTACTGTATACCATAGAGAACGCCCAGTACTGTATAACCATAGAGAAAGCCCAGTACTGTATACCATAGAGAACGCCCAGTACTTTATAACCATAGATAAAGCCCAGTACTGTATAACCATAGAGAAAGCCCAGTACTGTATAACCATAGAGAACGCCCAGTACTGTATAACCATAGAGAAAGCCTAGTACTGTATACCATAGAGAACGCCCAGTACTGTATAACCATAGAGAAAGCCCAGTACTGTATAACCATAGAGAACGCCCAGTACTGTATACCATAGAGAACGCCCAGTACTGTATACCCAAAGAGAAAACCCAGTACTGTATACGATAGACAAAGCCTAATACTACCCATAGAGAAAGCCCAGTACAGCCCATAGAGAAAACCCAGTACTGTATAACCATAGAGAAAGCCCAGTACTGTATACCATAGAGAACGCCCACTACTGTATAACCATAGAGAAAGCCCAGTACTGTATAACCATAGAGAAAGCCCAGTACTGTATACCATAGAGAACGCCCAGTACTGTATAACCATAGATAAAGCCCAGTACTGTATAACCATAGAGAAAGCCCAGTACTGTATAACCATAGAGAAAGCCCAGTACTGTATAACCATAGAGAAAGCCCAGTACTGTATAACCATAGAGAAAGCCCAGTACTGTATACCATAGAGAACGCCCGGTACTGTATAACCATAGAGAAAGCCCAGTACTGTATAACCATAGAGAAAGCCCAGTACTGAATAACCATAGAGAAAGCCCAGTACTGTATAACCATAGAGAAAGCCCAGTACTGTATAACCATAGAGAAAGCCCAGTACTGTATAACCATAGAGAAAGCCCAGTACTGTATAACCATAGAGAACGCCCAGTACTGTATAACCATAGAGAAAGCCCAGTACTGTATAACCATAGAGAAAGCCCAGTACTGTATAACCATAGAGAAAGCTCACTACTGTATAACCATAGAGAAAGCCCAGTACTGTATAACCATAGAGAACGCCCAGTACTGTATAACCATAGAGAAAGCCCAGTACTGTATACCATAGAGAACGCCCAGTACTGTATAACCATAGAGAAAGCCCAGTACTGTATAACCATAGAGAACGCCCAGTACTGTATAACCATAGAGAAAGCCTAGTACTGTATACCATAGAGAACGCCCAGTACTGTATAACCATAGAGAAAGCCCAGTACTGTATAACCATAGAGAACGCCCAGTACTGTATACCCAAAGAGAAAACCCAGTACTGTATACCATAGAGAAAGCCTAATAATACCCATAGAGAAAGCCCAGTACTGCCCATAGAGACAATCCAGTACTGTATACGATAGACAAAGCCTAATACTACCCATAGAGAAAGCCCAGTACAGCCCATAGAGAAAACCCAGTACTGTATAACCATAGAGAAAGCCCAGTACTGTATACCATAGAGAACGCCCAGTACTGTATAACCATAGAGAAAGCCCAGTACTGTATACCATAGAGAACGCCCAGTACTTTATAACCATAGATAAAGCCCAGTACTGTATAACCATAGAGAAAGCCCAGTACTGTATACCATAGAGAAAGCCCAGTACTATATAACCATAGAGAAAGCCCAGTACTGTATAACCATAGAGAAAGCCCAGTACTGTATACCATAGAGAATGCCCAGTACTGTGTAACCATAGAGAAAGCCCAGTACTGTATAACCATAGAGAAAGCCCAGTACAGCCCATAGAGACAATCCAGTACTGTATAAACATAGAGAAAGCCCAGTACTGTATAACCATAGAGAAAGCCTAATACTACCCATAGAGAAATCCCAGTATTTAGATGTGTGTGTAGGTGTTTAGATGTGTGTGTGGGTGCGTGTTTATATGTGTGGGTGTTTAGATGTGTGTGTGTGGGTGTGTGGGTTCGTGTTTATATGTGTGTGTGTGTGTGGGTGTTTAGATGTGTGTGTGGGTGTGTGTTTAGATGTGTGTTTGTGTGTGTGTGTGTGTGTATATGTGTGTGTGTGTGTGTGTGTGTGTGTGTGTGTGTGTGTGTGTGTGTGTGTGTGTGTGTGTGTGTGTGTGTGTGTGTGTGTGTGTGTGGGTGTTTAGATGTGTGTGGGTGTTTAGATGTGTGTGGGTGTTTAGATGTGTGTGTGTGTGTGTGTGTGTGTGTGTTTAGATGTGTGTGTGTGTTTAGATGTGTGTGGGTGTTTAGATGTGTGTGTGTGTGTGTGTGTGTGTGTGTGTGTGTGTGTGTGTGTGTGTGTGTGTGTGTGTGTGTGTGTGTGTTTAGATGTGTGTGTGTGTTTAGATGTGTGTGTGTGTTTAGATGTGTGTGTGTGTTTAGATGTGTGTGTGAACCAGTTAATTAACTTTCCTCCTGTCATTATAGGAGATGAATAATTGGCTTCCCCTCATTATGATGAAGTTGCAGCTACAAACATACAGTACACACACACACACACACACACACAGGCACGTGTGCCCACAGAAACAGAAGGCATAATTGCGTTTTCAGTCATTCATGAGGTTTTATGGTGGTTTCTTTGGAAAAAAATGTTTCTCTTTTCTTGCAGAAATGTAAGTAATTTTTATTCTGTTTGGAGGATGTTCAGGTGGGCATGGATTCACTTCCGCTCTATTTTACTGTATGTAAACGCTTAAGCTAATGCTAATGCTTCTCTACCTTAATGTATTTTCAAAGCGAATACCAAAGATCAAGCTAAAGCGAATGCTGATATCAATGCAAATGACTATAATTAAAGCTAAAGCTGAAGATAATGTTATTGGTAAAGCCAATGCTGAAGCTAATGCTAATGTTATTGGTAAAGCCAATGCTGAAGCTAATGCTAATGCTATTGGTAAAGCCAATGCTGAAGCTAATGCTAATGCTATTGGTAAAGCCAATGCTGAAGCTAATGTTATTGGTAAAGCCAATGCTGAAGCTAATGTTAATGCTATTGCAGTCAGAGACCAGCAGGCTATGTTTATTGGAACCATGAGGACGTTTGGAACCCTGACCTCTGACCTCCACTATAACACCTGACAACTATGACATTGTTTGATCAATAGTTACAACCATCTATATGAAACGCCTTTCAAAGCAATCACACATACAAAAACTCATGCACACACACTCACATTCACGCACGTACACGCACGAGCACACGTGCACGCACACACACTAGTCTCCAGTCCTGTCTGACCTCTCTCTCCCTGTCCACATCTGTCATTTCCTGTCTCTCTGTACCAGTGTATTTATCCCTGTGTTTTTTTTATTTATTTTTTTATTTCACCTTTATTTAACCAGGTAGGCTAGTTGAGAACACCTTTATTTAACCAGGTAGGCTAGTTGAGAACACCTTTATTTAACCAGGTAGGCTAGTTGAGAACACCTTTATTTAACCAGGTAGGCTAGTTGAGAACACCTTTATTTAACCAGGTAGGCTAGTTGAGAACACCTTTATTTAACCAGGTAGGCTAGTTGAGAACACCTTTATTTAACCAGGTAGGCTAGTTGAGAACACCTTTATTTAACCAGGTAGGCTAGTTGAGAACACCTTTATTTAACCAGGTAGGCTAGTTGAGAACACCTTTATTTAACCAGGTAGGCTAGTTGAGAACACCTTTATTTAACCAGGTAGGCTAGTTGAGAACACCTTTATTTAACCAGGGAGGCTAGTTGAGAACACCTTTATTTAACCAGGTAGGCTAGTTGAGAACACCTTTATTTAACCAGGTAGGCTAGTTGAGAACACCTTTATTTAACCAGGTAGGCTAGTTGAGAACAAGTTCTCATTTACAACTGCGACCTGGCCAAGATAAAGCATAGCAGTGTGAGCAGACAACAAAGAGTTACACATGGAGTAAACAATTAACAAGTCAATAACACAGTAGAAACCAAAGGGGGAGTCTATATACAATGTGTGCAAAAGGCATGAGGAGGTAGGCAAATAATTACAATTTTGCAGATTAACACTGGAGTGATGAATGATCAGATGGTCATGTACAGGTAGAGATATTGGTGTGCAAAAGAGCAGAAAAGTAAATAAATAAAAACAGTATGGGGATGAGGTAGGTGAAAAATGGTGGGCTATTTACCAATAGACTATGTACAGCTGCAGCGATCGGTTAGCTGCTCAGATAGCTGATGTTTGAAGTTGGTGAGGGAGATAAAAGTCTCCAACTTCAGCGATTTTTGCAATTCATTCCAGTCACAGGCAGCAGAGTACTGGAACGAAAGGCGGCCAAATGAGGTGTTGGCTTTAGGGATGATCAGTGAGATACACCTGCTGGAGCGCGTGCTACGGATGGGTGTTGCCATCTTGACCAGTGAGCTGAGATAAGGCGGAGCTTTACCTAGCATGGACTTGTAGATGACCTGGAGCCAGTGGGTCTGGCGACGAATATGTAGCGAGGGCCAGCCGACTAGAGCATACAAGTCGCAGTGTATTAATCCCTGTGTTTCCTGTCTCTCTGTACCAGTGTATTTATCCCTGTGTTTCCTGTCTCTCTGTACCATTGTATTTATCCCTGTGTTTCCTGTCTCTCTGTACCAGTGTACTGTTAACATGTACTAATAGATACCTAGAGGACTGTTAACATGTACTAATAGATACCTAGAGGACTGTTAACATGTACTAATAGATACCTAGAGGACTGTTAACATGTACTAATAGATACCTAGAGGACTGTTAACATGTACTAATAGATACCTAGAGGACTGTTAACATGTACTAATAGATACTTAGAGGACTGTTAACATGTACTAATAGATACCTAGAGGACTGTTAACATGTACTAATAGATACTTAGAGGACTGTTAACATGTACTAATAGATACCTAGAGGACTGTTAACATGTACTAATAGATACTTAGAGGACTGTTAACATGTACTAATAGATACCTAGAGGACTGTTAACATGTACTAATAGATACCTAGAGGACTGTTAACATGTACTAATAGATACCTAGAGGATGACTAGGAGTGTTCACTCCGGTGTCATGGCTTAATTCCCAACCTGGCCATATTCCATCATGGCCACCTAATCATCCCCCATTCCTAATTGCCATATGTAATTGCTCACCTCTCCACCTTGTAGCGAGTGTGTGGTGAGAATTCTTGCACAAAAATGGTCGCCGTGCATCACCTAAGTTACACATTGATGGTGGATGAGGTGTTTCCCACTACTATGTAAAGCTCTTTGACTACCTTCAGAAAAGCGCTGTACAAATCCAGTCACTCTTAATGTATTCGATCACAAATGTCTCTCTGTTAAGCATGGCCATATTTGGGAACAAATGTCTCTCTGTTAAGCATGGCCATATTTGGGAACAAATGTCTCTCTGTTAAGCATGGCCATATTTGGGAACAAATGTCTCTCTGTTAAGCATGGCCATATTTGGGAACATATGTCTCTCTGGTAAGCATGGCCATATTTGGGAACATATGTCTCTCTGGTAAGCATGGCCATATTTGGGAACATATGTCTCTCTGTTAAGCATGGCCATATTTGGGAACATATGTCTCTCTGTTAAGCATGGCCATATTTGGGAACAAATGTCTCTCTGGTAAGCATGGCCATATTTGGGAACAAATGTCTCTCTGGTAAGCATGGCCATATTTGGGAACAAATGTCTCTCTGTTAAGCATGGCCATATTTGGGAACAAATGTCTCTCTGGTAAGCATGGCCATATTTGGGAACAAATGTCTCTCTGGTAAGCATGGCCATATTTGGGAACAAATGTCTCTCTGGTAAGCATGGCCATATTTGGGAACAAATGTCTCTCTGTTAAGCATGGCCATATTTGGGAACAAATGTCTCTCTGGTAAGCATGGCCATATTTGGGAACAAATGTCTCTCTGGTAAGCATGGCCATATTTGGGAACAAATGTCTCTCTGGTAAGCATGGCCATATTTGGGAACAAATGTCTCTCTGGTAAGCATGGCCATATTTGGGAACAAATGTCTCTCTGGTAAGCATGGCCATATTTGGGAACAAATGTCTCTCTGTTAAGCATGGCCATATTTGGGAACATATGTCTCTCTGGTAAGCATGGCCATATTTGGGAACATATGTCTCTCTGGTAAGCATGGCCATATTTGGGAACATATGTCTCTCTGGTAAGCATGGCCATATTTGGGAACATATGTCTCTCTGGTAAGCATGGCCATATTTGGGAACATATGTCTCTCTGTTAAGCATGGCCATATTTGGGAACAAATGTCTCTCTGGTAAGCATGGCCATATTTGGGAACATATGTCTCTCTGGTAAGCATGGCCATATTTGGGAACAAATGTCTCTCTGGTAAGCATGGCCATATTTGGGAACATATGTCTCTCTGGTAAGCATGGCCATATTTGGGAACAAATGTCTCTCTGTTAAGCATGGCCATATTTGGGAACAAATGTCTCTCTGGTAAGCATGGCCATATTTGGGAACAAATGTCTCTCTGTTAAGCATGGCCATATTTGGGAACAAATGTCTCTCTGGTAAGCATGGCCATATTTGGGAACATATGTCTCTCTGGTAAGCATGGCCATATTTGGGAACAAATGTCTCTCTGTTAAGCATGGCCATATTTGGGAACATATGTCTCTCTGTTAAGCATGGCCATATTTGGGAACAAATGTCTCTCTGGTAAGCATGGCCATATTTGGGAACAAATGTCTCTCTGGTAAGCATGGCCATATTTGGGAACATATGTCTCTCTGGTAAGCATGGCCATATTTGGGAACAAATGTCTCTCTGTTAAGCATGGCCATATTTGGGAACATATGTCTCTCTGTTAAGCATGGCCATATTTGGGAACAAATGTCTCTCTGGTAAGCATGGCCATATTTGGGAACAAATGTCTCTCTGGTAAGCATGGCCATATTTGGGAACATATGTCTCTCTGTTAAGCATGGCCATATTTGGGAACATATGTCTCTCTGGTAAGCATGGCCATATTTGGGAACAAATGTCTCTCTGTTAAGCATGGCCATATTTGGGAACAAATGTCTCTCTGGTAAGCATGGCCATATTTGGGAACATATGTCTCTCTGTTAAGCATGGCCATATTTGGGAACAAATGTCTCTCTGTTAAGCATGGCCATATTTGGGAACATATGTCTCTCTGTTAAGCATGGCCATATTTGGGAACATATGTCTCTCTGGTAAGCATGGCCATATTTGGGAACATATGTCTCTCTGTTAAGCATGGCCATATTTGGGAACATATGTCTCTCTGGTAAGCATGGCCATATTTGGGAACAAATGTCTCTCTGTTAAGCATGGCCATATTTGGGAACAAATGTCTCTCTGTTAAGCATGGCCATATTTGGGAACATATGTCTCTCTGTTAAGCATGGCCATATTTGGGAACAAATGTCTCTCTGGTAAGCATGGCCATATTTGGGAACATATGTCTCTCTGTTAAGCATGGCCATATTTGGGAACATATGTCTCTCTGTTAAGCATGGCCATATTTGGGAACATATGTCTCTCTGGTAAGCATGGCCATATTTGGGAACATATGTCTCTCTGGTAAGCATGGCCATATTTGGGAACAAATGTCTCTCTGTTAAGCATGGCCATATTTGGGAACATATGTCTCTCTGGTAAGCATGGCCATATTTGGGAACATATGTCTCTCTGTTAAGCATGGCCATATTTGGGAACATATGTCTCTCTGTTAAGCATGGCCATATTTGGGAACAAATGTCTCTCTGTTAAGCATGGCCATATTTGGGAACATATGTCTCTCTGTTAAGCATGGCCATATTTGGGAACATATGTCTCTCTGTTAAGCATGGCCATATTTGGGAACATATGTCTCTCTGTTAAGCATGGCCATATTTGGGAACATATGTCTCTCTGGTAAGCATGGCCATATTTGGGAACATATGTCTCTCTGTTAAGCATGGCCATATTTGGGAACAAATGTCTCTCTGGTAAGCATGGCCATATTTGGGAACATATGTCTCTCTGGTAAGCATGGCCATATTTGGGAACATATGTCTCTCTGGTAAGCATGGCCATATTTGGGAACATATGTCTCTCTGGTAAGCATGGCCATATTTGGGAACATATGTCTCTCTGTTAAGCATGGCCATATTTGGGAACAAATGTCTCTCTGTTAAGCATGGCCATATTTGGGAACAAATGTCTCTCTGTTAAGCATGGCCATATTTGGGAACATATGTCTCTCTGGTAAGCATGGCCATATTTGGGAACAAATGTCTCTCTGTTAAGCATGGCCATATTTGGGAACAAATGTCTCTCTGTTAAGCATGGCCATATTTGGGAACAAATGTCTCTCTGGTAAGCATGGCCATATTTGGGAACAAATGTCTCTCTGGTAAGCATGGCCATATTTGGGAACAAATGTCTCTCTGGTAAGCATGGCCATATTTGGGAACAAATGTCTCTCTGGTAAGCATGGCCATATTTGGGAACAAATGTCTCTCTGGTAAGCATGGCCATATTTGGGAACAAATGTCTCTCTGGTAAGCATGGCCATATTTGGGAACAAATGTCTCTCTGGTAAGCATGGCCATATTTGGGAACAAATGTCTCTCTGGTAAGCATGGCCATATTTGGGAACATATGTCTCTCTGTTAAGCATGGCCATATTTGGGAACATATGTCTCTCTGGTAAGCATGGCCATATTTGGGAACAAATGTCTCTCTGGTAAGCATGGCCATATTTGGGAACAAATGTCTCTCTGGTAAGCATGGCCATATTTGGGAACAAATGTCTCTCTGGTAAGCATGGCCATATTTGGGAACATATGTCTCTCTGGTAAGCATGGCCATATTTGGGAACAATGTCTCTCTGGTAAGCATGGCCATATTTGGGAACAAATGTCTCTCTGGTGAGCATGGCCATATTTGGGAACAAATGTCTCTCTGGTAAGCATGGCCATATTTGGGAACATATGTCTCTCTGTTAAGCATGGCCATATTTGGGAACATATGTCTCTCTGGTAAGCATGGCCATATTTGGGAACATATGTCTCTCTGGTAAGCATGGCCATATTTGGGAACATATGTCTCTCTGGTAAGCATGGCCATATTTGGGAACAAATGTCTCTCTGGTAAGCATGGCCATATTTGGGAACATATGTCTCTCTGGTAAGCATGGCCATATTTGGGAACATATGTCTCTCTGGTAAGCATGGCCATATTTGGGAACATATGTCTCTCTGGTAAGCATGGCCATATTTGGGAACAAATGTCTCTCTGGTAAGCATGGCCATATTTGGGAACAAATGTCTCTCTGGTAAGCATGGCCATATTTGGGAACAAATGTCTCTCTGGTAAGCATGGCCATATTTGGGAACAAATGTCTCTCTGGTAAGCATGGCCATATTTGGGAACAAATGTCTCTCTGGTAAGCATGGCCATATTTGGGAACATATGTCTCTCTGGTAAGCATGGCCATATTTGGGAACAAATGTCTCTCTGGTAAGCATGGCCATATTTGGGAACATATGTCTCTCTGGTAAGCATGGCCATATTTGGGAACATATGTCTCTCTGGTAAGCATGGCCATATTTGGGAACATATGTCTCTCTGGTAAGCATGGCCATATTTGGGAACAAATGTCTCTCTGGTAAGCATGGCCATATTTGGGAACAAATGTCTCTCTGGTAAGCATGGCCATATTTGGGAACAAATGTCTCTCTGGTAAGCATGGCCATATTTGGGAACAAATGTCTCTCTGGTAAGCATGGCCATATTTGGGAACAAATGTCTCTCTGGTAAGCATGGCCATATTTGGGAACATATGTCTCTCTGTTAAGCATGGCCATATTTGGGAACAAATGTCTCTCTGGTAAGCATGGCCATATTTGGGAACAAATGTCTCTCTGTTAAGCATGGCCATATTTGGGAACATATGTCTCTCTGGTAAGCATGGCCATATTTGGGAACAAATGTCTCTCTGGTAAGCATGGCCATATTTGGGAACATATGTCTCTCTGGTAAGCATGGCCATATTTGGGAACATATGTCTCTCTGGTAAGCATGGCCATATTTGGGAACAAATGTCTCTCTGGTAAGCATGGCCATATTTGGGAACATATGTCTCTCTGGTAAGCATGGCCATATTTGGGAACATATGTCTCTCTGGTAAGCATGGCCATATTTGGGAACATATGTCTCTCTGGTAAGCATGGCCATATTTGGGAACATATGTCTCTCTGGTAAGCATGGCCATATTTGGGAACATATGTCTCTCTGGTAAGCATGGCCATATTTGGGCACATATGTCTCTCTGGTAAGCATGGCCATATTTGGGAACATATGTCTCTCTGTTAAGCATGGCCATATTTGGGAACATATGTCTCTCTGTTAAGCATGGCCATATTTGGGAACATATGTCTCTCTGGTAAGCATGGCCATATTTGGGAACATATGTCTCTCTGTTAAGCATGGCCATATTTGGGAACATATGTCTCTCTGGTAAGCATGGCCATATTTGGGAACATATGTCTCTCTGTTAAGCATGGCCATATTTGGGAACATATGTCTCTCTGGTAAGCATGGCCATATTTGGGAACATATGTCTCTCTGTTAAGCATGGCCATATTTGGGAACATATGTCTCTCTGGTAAGCATGGCCATATTTGGGAACAAATGTCTCTCTGTTAAGCATGGCCATATTTGGGAACATATGTCTCTCTGTTAAGCATGGCCATATTTGGGAACATATGTCTCTCTGTTAAGCATGGCCATATTTGGGAACATATGTCTCTCTGTTAAGCATGGCCATATTTGGGAACATATGTCTCTCTGTTAAGCATGGCCATATTTGGGAACATATGTCTCTCTGTTAAGCATGGCCATATTTGGGAACATATGTCTCTCTGGTAAGCATGGCCATATTTGGGAACAAATGTCTCTCTGTTAAGCATGGCCATATTTGGGAACATATGTCTCTCTGGTAAGCATGGCCATATTTGGGAACATATGTCTCTCTGGTAAGCATGGCCATATTTGGGCACATATGTCTCTCTGGTAAGCATGGCCATATTTGGGAACAAATGTCTCTCTGGTAAGCATGGCCATATTTGGGAACAAATGTCTCTCTGGTAAGCATGGCCATATTTGGGAACAAATGTCTCTCTGGTAAGCATGGCCATATTTGGGCACATATGTCTCTCTGGTAAGCATGGCCATATTTGGGAACAAATGTCTCTCTGGTAAGCATGGCCATATTTGGGAACAAATGTCTCTCTGTTAAGCATGGCCATATTTGGGAACATATGTCTCTCTGGTAAGCATGGCCATATTTGGGCACATATGTCTCTCTGGTAAGCATGGCCATATTTGGGAACATATGTCTCTCTGGTAAGCATGGCCATATTTGGGAACAAATGTCTCTCTGTTAAGCATGGCCATATTTGGGAACATATGTCTCTCTGGTAAGCATGGCCATATTTGGGCACATATGTCTCTCTGGTAAGCATGGCCATATTTGGGCACATATGTCTCTCTGGTAAGCATGGCCATATTTGGGCACATATGTCTCTCTGGTAAGCATGGCCATATTTGGGCACATATGTCTCTCTGTTAAGCATGGCCATATTTGGGCACATATGTCTCTCTGGTAAGCATGGCCATATTTGGGCACATATGTCTCTCTGGTAAGCATGGCCATATTTGGGCACATATGTCTCTCTGTTAAGCATGGCCATATTTGGGCACATATGTCTCTCTGGTAAGCATGGCCATATTTGGGCACATATGTCTCTCTGTTAAGCATGGCCATATTTGGGCACATATGTCTCTCTGGTAAGCATGGCCATATTTGGGAACAAATGTCTCTCTGGTAAGCATGGCCATATTTGGGAACAAATGTCTCTCTGGTAAGCATGGCCATATTTGGGAACATATGTCTCTCTGGTAAGCATGGCCATATTTGGGAACATATGTCTCTCTGTTAAGCATGGCCATATTTGGGAACATATGTCTCTCTGGTAAGCATGGCCATATTTGGGAACATATGTCTCTCTGGTAAGCATGGCCATATTTGGGAACAAATGTCTCTCTGGTAAGCATGGCCATATTTGGGCACATATGTCTCTCTGGTAAGCATGGCCATATTTGGGAACATATGTCTCTCTGGTAAGCATGGCCATATTTGGGAACAAATGTCTCTCTGGTAAGCATGGCCATATTTGGGAACAAATGTCTCTCTGGTAAGCATGGCCATATTTGGGAACAAATGTCTCTCTGGTAAGCATGGCCATATTTGGGAACAAATGTCTCTCTGGTAAGCATGGCCATATTTGGGAACAAATGTCTCTCTGGTAAGCATGGCCATATTTGGGAACAAATGTCTCTCTGGTAAGCATGGCCATATTTGGGAACAAATGTCTCTCTGTTAAGCATGGCCATATTTGGGAACAAATGTCTCTCTGGTAAGCATGGCCATATTTGGGAACAAATGTCTCTCTGGTAAGCATGGCCATAGTTGGGAACAAATGTCTCTCTGTTAAGCATGGCCATATTTGGGAACAAATGTCTCTCTGTTAAGCATGGCCATATTTGGGAACATATGTCTCTCTGGTAAGCATGGCCATATTTGGGAACATATGTCTCTCTGTTAAGCATGGCCATATTTGGGAACATATGTCTCTCTGGTAAGCATGGCCATATTTGGGAACAAATGTCTCTCTGTTAAGCATGGCCATATTTGGGCACATATGTCTCTCTGGTAAGCATGGCCATATTTGGGAACATATGTCTCTCTGGTAAGCATGGCCATATTTGGGAACAAATGTCTCTCTGTTAAGCATGGCCATATTTGGGAACATATGTCTCTCTGTTAAGCATGGCCATATTTGGGTACATATGTCTCTCTGGTAAGCATGGCCATATTTGGGAACAAATGTCTCTCTGTTAAGCATGGCCATATTTGGGCACATATGTCTCTCTGGTAAGCATGGCCATATTTGGGAACATATGTCTCTCTGTTAAGCATGGCCATATTTGGGAACAAATGTCTCTCTGTTAAGCATGGCCATATTTGGGAACAAATGTCTCTCTGGTAAGCATGGCCATATTTGGGCACATATGTCTCTCTGGTAAGCATGGCCATATTTGGGAACATATGTCTCTCTGTTAAGCATGGCCATATTTGGGAACAAATGTCTCTCTGTTAAGCATGGCCATATTTGGGCACATATGTCTCTCTGGTAAGCATGGCCATATTTGGGAACATATGTCTCTCTGTTAAGCATGGCCATATTTGGGAACAAATGTCTCTCTGTTAAGCATGGCCATATTTGGGAACAAATGTCTCTCTGGTAAGCATGGCCATATTTGGGAACAAATGTCTCTCTGTTAAGCATGGCCATATTTGGGCACATATGTCTCTCTGTTAAGCATGGCCATATTTGGGAACAAATGTCTCTCTGTTAAGCATGGCCATATTTGGGAACAAATGTCTCTCTGGTAAGCATGGCCATATTTGGGAACATATGTCTCTCTGGTAAGCATGGCCATATTTGGGCACATATGTCTCTCTGTTAAGCATGGCCATATTTGGGCACATATGTCTCTCTGTTAAGCATGGCCATATTTGGGCACATATGTCTCTCTGGTAAGCATGGCCATATTTGGGCACATATGTCTCTCTGGTAAGCATGGCCATATTTGGGCACATATGTCTCTCTGGTAAGCATGGCCATATTTGGGCACAAATGTCTCTCTGGTAAGCATGGCCATATTTGGGCACATATGTCTCTCTGGTAAGCATGGCCATATTTGGGCACAAATGTCTCTCTGGTAAGCATGGCCATATTTGGGCACATATGTCTCTCTGTTAAGCATGGCCATATTTGGGCACATATGTCTCTCTGTTAAGCATGGCCATATTTGGGCACATATGTCTCTCTGGTAAGCATGGCCATATTTGGGCACATATGTCTCTCTGGTAAGCATGGCCATATTTGGGCACATATGTCTCTCTGGTAAGCATGGCCATATTTGGGCACAAATGTCTCTCTGGTAAGCATGGCCATATTTGGGCACATATGTCTCTCTGGTAAGCATGGCCATATTTGGGAACAAATGTCTCTCTGGTAAGCATGGCCATATTTGGGAACAAATGTCTCTCTGGTAAGCATGGCCATATTTGGGCACATATGTCTCTCTGGTAAGCATGGCCATATTTGGGCACATATGTCTCTCTGTTAAGCATGGCCATATTTGGGCACAAATGTCTCTCTGGTAAGCATGGCCATATTTGGGCACATATGTCTCTCTGGTAAGCATGGCCATATTTGGGAACAAATGTCTCTCTGGTAAGCATGGCCATATTTGGGAACAAATGTCTCTCTGGTAAGCATGGCCATATTTGGGCACATATGTCTCTCTGGTAAGCATGGCCATATTTGGGAACAAATGTCTCTCTGGTAAGCATGGCCATATTTGGGCACATATGTCTCTCTGGTAAGCATGGCCATATTTGGGCACATATGTCTCTCTGGTAAGCATGGCCATATTTGGGCACATATGTCTCTCTGGTAAGCATGGCCATATTTGGGCACATATGTCTCTCTGTTAAGCATGGCCATATTTGGGCACATATGTCTCTCTGGTAAGCATGGCCATATTTGGGCACATATGTCTCTCTGGTAAGCATGGCCATATTTGGGCACATATGTCTCTCTGTTAAGCATGGCCATATTTGGGCACATATGTCTCTCTGGTAAGCATGGCCATATTTGGGCACATATGTCTCTCTGTTAAGCATGGCCATATTTGGGCACATATGTCTCTCTGGTAAGCATGGCCATATTTGGGAACAAATGTCTCTCTGGTAAGCATGGCCATATTTGGGAACAAATGTCTCTCTGGTAAGCATGGCCATATTTGGGAACATATGTCTCTCTGGTAAGCATGGCCATATTTGGGAACATATGTCTCTCTGTTAAGCATGGCCATATTTGGGAACATATGTCTCTCTGGTAAGCATGGCCATATTTGGGAACATATGTCTCTCTGGTAAGCATGGCCATATTTGGGAACAAATGTCTCTCTGGTAAGCATGGCCATATTTGGGCACATATGTCTCTCTGGTAAGCATGGCCATATTTGGGAACATATGTCTCTCTGGTAAGCATGGCCATATTTGGGAACAAATGTCTCTCTGGTAAGCATGGCCATATTTGGGAACAAATGTCTCTCTGGTAAGCATGGCCATATTTGGGAACAAATGTCTCTCTGGTAAGCATGGCCATATTTGGGAACAAATGTCTCTCTGGTAAGCATGGCCATATTTGGGAACAAATGTCTCTCTGGTAAGCATGGCCATATTTGGGAACAAATGTCTCTCTGGTAAGCATGGCCATATTTGGGAACAAATGTCTCTCTGTTAAGCATGGCCATATTTGGGAACAAATGTCTCTCTGGTAAGCATGGCCATATTTGGGAACAAATGTCTCTCTGGTAAGCATGGCCATATTTGGGAACAAATGTCTCTCTGTTAAGCATGGCCATATTTGGGAACAAATGTCTCTCTGTTAAGCATGGCCATATTTGGGAACATATGTCTCTCTGGTAAGCATGGCCATATTTGGGAACATATGTCTCTCTGTTAAGCATGGCCATATTTGGGAACATATGTCTCTCTGGTAAGCATGGCCATATTTGGGAACAAATGTCTCTCTGTTAAGCATGGCCATATTTGGGCACATATGTCTCTCTGGTAAGCATGGCCATATTTGGGAACATATGTCTCTCTGGTAAGCATGGCCATATTTGGGAACAAATGTCTCTCTGTTAAGCATGGCCATATTTGGGAACATATGTCTCTCTGTTAAGCATGGCCATATTTGGGTACATATGTCTCTCTGGTAAGCATGGCCATATTTGGGAACAAATGTCTCTCTGTTAAGCATGGCCATATTTGGGCACATATGTCTCTCTGGTAAGCATGGCCATATTTGGGAACATATGTCTCTCTGTTAAGCATGGCCATATTTGGGAACAAATGTCTCTCTGTTAAGCATGGCCATATTTGGGAACAAATGTCTCTCTGGTAAGCATGGCCATATTTGGGCACATATGTCTCTCTGGTAAGCATGGCCATATTTGGGAACATATGTCTCTCTGTTAAGCATGGCCATATTTGGGAACAAATGTCTCTCTGTTAAGCATGGCCATATTTGGGCACATATGTCTCTCTGGTAAGCATGGCCATATTTGGGAACATATGTCTCTCTGTTAAGCATGGCCATATTTGGGAACAAATGTCTCTCTGTTAAGCATGGCCATATTTGGGAACAAATGTCTCTCTGGTAAGCATGGCCATATTTGGGAACAAATGTCTCTCTGTTAAGCATGGCCATATTTGGGCACATATGTCTCTCTGTTAAGCATGGCCATATTTGGGAACAAATGTCTCTCTGTTAAGCATGGCCATATTTGGGAACAAATGTCTCTCTGGTAAGCATGGCCATATTTGGGAACATATGTCTCTCTGGTAAGCATGGCCATATTTGGGCACATATGTCTCTCTGTTAAGCATGGCCATATTTGGGCACATATGTCTCTCTGTTAAGCATGGCCATATTTGGGCACATATGTCTCTCTGGTAAGCATGGCCATATTTGGGCACATATGTCTCTCTGGTAAGCATGGCCATATTTGGGCACATATGTCTCTCTGGTAAGCATGGCCATATTTGGGCACAAATGTCTCTCTGGTAAGCATGGCCATATTTGGGCACATATGTCTCTCTGGTAAGCATGGCCATATTTGGGCACAAATGTCTCTCTGGTAAGCATGGCCATATTTGGGCACATATGTCTCTCTGTTAAGCATGGCCATATTTGGGCACATATGTCTCTCTGTTAAGCATGGCCATATTTGGGCACATATGTCTCTCTGGTAAGCATGGCCATATTTGGGCACATATGTCTCTCTGGTAAGCATGGCCATATTTGGGCACATATGTCTCTCTGGTAAGCATGGCCATATTTGGGCACAAATGTCTCTCTGGTAAGCATGGCCATATTTGGGCACATATGTCTCTCTGGTAAGCATGGCCATATTTGGGAACAAATGTCTCTCTGGTAAGCATGGCCATATTTGGGAACAAATGTCTCTCTGTTAAGCATGGCCATATTTGGGCACATATGTCTCTCTGGTAAGCATGGCCATATTTGGGCACATATGTCTCTCTGGTAAGCATGGCCATATTTGGGCACAAATGTCTCTCTGGTAAGCATGGCCATATTTGGGCACATATGTCTCTCTGGTAAGCATGGCCATATTTGGGAACAAATGTCTCTCTGGTAAGCATGGCCATATTTGGGAACAAATGTCTCTCTGGTAAGCATGGCCATATTTGGGCACATATGTCTCTCTGGTAAGCATGGCCATATTTGGGAACAAATGTCTCTCTGGTAAGCATGGCCATATTTGGGCACATATGTCTCTCTGGTAAGCATGGCCATATTTGGGCACATATGTCTCTCTGGTAAGCATGGCCATATTTGGGAACAAATGTCTCTCTGGTAAGCATGGCCATATTTGGGCACATATGTCTCTCTGGTAAGCATGGCCATATTTGGGCACATATGTCTCTCTGGTAAGCATGGCCATATTTGGGCACAAATGTCTCTCTGGTAAGCATGGCCATATTTGGGCACATATGTCTCTCTGGTAAGCATGGCCATATTTGGGAACAAATGTCTCTCTGGTAAGCATGGCCATATTTGGGAACAAATGTCTCTCTGGTAAGCATGGCCATATTTGGGCACATATGTCTCTCTGGTAAGCATGGCCATATTTGGGAACAAATGTCTCTCTGGTAAGCATGGCCATATTTGGGCACATATGTCTCTCTGGTAAGCATGGCCATATTTGGGCACATATGTCTCTCTGGTAAGCATGGCCATATTTGGGAACATATGTCTCTCTGGTAAGCATGGCCATATTTGGGCACATATGTCTCTCTGGTAAGCATGGCCATATTTGGGCACATATGTCTCTCTGGTAAGCATGGCCATATTTGGGCACATATGTCTCTCTGGTAAGCATGGCCATATTTGGGCACATATGTCTCTCTGTTAAGCATGGCCATATTTGGGCACATATGTCTCTCTGTTAAGCATGGCCATATTTGGGCACATATGTCTCTCTGGTAAGCATGGCCATATTTGGGCACATATGTCTCTCTGTTAAGCATGGCCATATTTGGGCACATATGTCTCTCTGTTAAGCATGGCCATATTTGGGAACAAATGTCTCTCTGTTAAGCATGGCCATATTTGGGAACAAATGTCTCTCTGTTAAGCATGGCCATATTTGGGCACATATGTCTCTCTGTTAAGCATGGCCATATTTGGGAACATATGTCTCTCTGTTAAGCATGGCCATATTTGGGCACATATGTCTCTCTGTTAAGCATGGCCATATTTGGGCACATATGTCTCTCTGGTAAGCATGGCCATATTTGGGCACATATGTCTCTCTGTTAAGCATGGCCATATTTGGGCACATATGTCTCTCTATTAAGCATGGCCATATTTGGGCACATATGTCTCTCTGTTAAGCATGGCCATATTTGGGCACATATGTCTCTCTGTTAAGCATGGCCATATTTGGGCACATATGTCTCTCTGTTAAGCATGGCCATATTTGGGAACAAATGTCTCTCTGTTAAGCATGGCCATATTTGGGAACAAATGTCTCTCTGTTAAGCATGGCCATATTTGGGCACATATGTCTCTCTGTTAAGCATGGCCATATTTGGGAACATATGTCTCTCTGTTAAGCATGGCCATATTTGGGAACAAATGTCTCTCTGTTAAGCATGGCCATATTTGGGCACATATGTCTCTCTGTTAAGCATGGCCATATTTGGGAACAAATGTCTCTCTGTTAAGCATGGCCATATTTGGGAACAAATGTCTCTCTGTTAAGCATGGCCATATTTGGGAACATATTTACAATATAAAACAAACTGGCAGCTGTTTTTCCAGTCGAGTCTCTTTAATCCAATAACGAAAATTCAACAACAACAACAAAAAATACACTATATATACAAAAGTATGTGCACAGTAGAATGGCCTTACTGAAGAGATCAGAGACTTTCAATGTGGTACAATCATAGGATGCCACCTTTCGAGCAACAACGGCTCAGCCGCGATGTGGTAAGCCACACAAGCTCACAGAACGGGACTGCCGAGTGCTGAAGCGTGTAGCTTGTATAAATTGTCTGTCCTCGGTTGCAACACTCACTACAGTTCCTAACTGCCTCTGGAAGCAACATCACCACAATAACTGTTCATCGGGATCTTCATGAAATGGTTTTCCATGGCCGAGCAGCTGCATACAAACCTAAGATCACCATGCGCAATGCCAAGCGTCTGCTTGAGTGGTGTAAAGCTTGCCACCATTGGACTCTGGAGCAGTGGAAACACGTTCTCTGGTGTGATGAATTGCACTCCATCATCTGGCAGTCTGACGGACAAATCTGGGTTTGGTGGATGCCAGGAGAATGCTACCTGCCCAAATGCATAGTGCCAACTGTAAAGTTAGGTGGCGGAATAATGGTCTGGGTCTGTTTTTCATGGTTCGGCCCCTTCGTTCCAGAGAAAGGAAATCTTAAGGCTATAGCATACAATGACATTCTAGATGATTCTGTGCTCCAAATTTGTGGCAACAGTTTATAGCAGAAATGTTCCAACATCTAGTGCAAAGTCTTCCCAGAAGAGTGGTGGCTGTTATAGCAGCAATGTTCCTACATCTAGTGGAAAGCCTTCCCAGAAGAGTGGAGGCTGTTATAGCAGCAATGTTCCAACATCTAGTGGAAAGCCTTCCCAGAAGAGTGGAGGCTGTTGTAGCAGCAAAGGGGGGATGGACGCCATATATAATACCCATGATTTTGGTATGAGATGTTTGAAGAGCAGGTGTCCACATACTTTTGGCCATGTAGTGGAACAAATAAAACAGCACTTTCAACAATCAACAAAATAACATTTGAAAAATGGAAATACTAGTAATTTTCTGTCAAATTTTCTCACATGAATCTTGGCTTTGGAGGGTTTCTGAATATTAAAAAAAGCATACAGCACACATGCCATTCACATTCAGCTTGCCAGCTAGCTAGTGAGCTTCATACCAGGTACCAGGGGATGAACATCGGGTTGTTATACTTCACCTGGTCTTCTCTCTCCAGACCGCATCTCTCCAGACCGCATCTCTCCAGACCGCATCTCTCCAGACCGCATCTCTCCAGACCACATCTCTCCAGACCACATCTCTCCAGACCGCATCTGTCCAGACAGCATCTCTCCAGACAGCATCTCTCCAGACCACATCTCTCCAGACTACATCTCTCCAGACCTCATCTGTCCAGACCACATCTCTCCAGACCGCATCTCTCCAGACCACATCTCTCCAGACCACATCTCTCCAGACTACATCTCTCCAGACTACATCTCTCCAGACCACATCTCTCCAGACAGCATCTGTCCAGACCACATCTGTCCAGACCACATCTGTCCAGACCACATCTCTCCAGACCACATCTGTCCAGACCACATCTCTCCAGACCACGTCTTCTTTCACTGGATCCTTGTAGAATTTGGCAGACTGGTCATATAAAAGTATGTACTTCTCTACTTCCACGATAAATCTCTCCCCAACCATCTTTCAAGCACCCATGTTGGCTGTTGTTTACAGGAAGTATGGGAAGTATGCTCATTGTGAGAACCAATTCATTTCTGGGTGAGGCGGGACTTGCAGCTAGCTGCCATGTTGATTTAGTCCATCTGTACAAAACGGGATCAGGACACGCAGGTTGAAATATCAAAACAATCTCTGAACCGACTATATTCATCTAGGGATCGGTCGAAAACACATGAAACATTCATGGAGATTTATTTAGCAAGTGTCACTAATACTCCTTCTCTGGCCTCTAGGTCACCAGACAGTTGATTATTACACACACCTGTCACCATCGTCACGCGCACCAGCACTTATTGACACTCACCTGGACTCCATCACCTCCTTGATTACCTGCCCTATATATGTCACTCCCTTTGGTTCCTTCCCTATATATGCCACTCCCTTTGGTTCCTTCCCTATATATGTCACTCCCTTTGGTTCCATCCCTATATATGTCCCTCCCTTTGGTTCCTTCCCTATATATGTCACTCCCTTTGGTTCCTTCCCTATATATGTCACTCCCTTTGGTTCCTTCCCTATATATGTCACTCCCTTTGGTTCCTTCCCTATATATGTCACTCCCTTTGGTTCCTTCCCTATATATGTCACTCCCTTTGGTTCCTTCCCTATATATGCCACTCCCTTTGGTTCCTTCCCTATATATGTCACTCCCTTTGGTTCCATCCCTATATATGTCCCTCCCTTTGGTTCCTTCCCTATATATGTCACTCCCTTTGGTTCCTTCCCTATATATGTCACTCCCTTTGGTTCCTTCCCTATATATGTCACCCCCTTTGGTTCCTTCCCTATATATGTCACTCCCTTTGGTTCCATCCCTATATATGCCCCTCCCTTTGGTTCCTTCCCTATATATGTCACTCCCTTTGGTTCCTTCCCTATATATGTCCCTCCCTTTGGTTCCATCCCTATATATGTCTCTCCCTTTGGTTCCTTCCCTATATATGTCTCCCCCTTTGGTTCCATCCCTATATATGTCACTCCCTTTGGTTCCATCCCTATATATGTCACTCCCTTTGGTTCCTTCTCTATTTATGTTACTCCCTTTGGTTCCTTCCCTATATATGCCACTCCCTTTGGTTCCTTCCCTATATATGTCACTCCCTTTGGTTCCTTCCCTATTGATGTCACTCCCTTTGGTTCCTTCCCTATATATGTCACTCCCTTTGGTTTCTTCCCTATATATGTCACTCCCTTTGGTTTCTTCCCTATATATGTCACTCCCTTTGGTTTCTTCCCTATATATGTCACTCCCTTTGGTTCCTTCCCTATTGATGTCACTCCCTTTGGTTCCTTCCCTATATATGTCCCTCCCTTTGGTTCCTTCCCTATATATGTCTCTCCCTTTGGTTCCTTCCCTATATATGTCTCTCCCTTTGGTTCCATCCCTATATATGTCACTCCCTTTGGTTCCTTCTCTATTTATGTTACTCCCTTTGGTTCCTTCCCTATATATGCCACTCCCTTTGGTTCCTTCCCTATATATGTCACTCCCTTTGGTTCCTTCCCTATTGATGTCACTCCCTTTGGTTCCTTCCCTATATATGTCACTCCCTTTGGTTTCTTCCCTATATATGTCACTCCCTTTGGTTTCTTCCCTATATATGTCACTCCCTTTGGTTTCTTCCCTATATATGTCACTCCCTTTGGTTCCTTCCCTATTGATGTCACTCCCTTTGGTTCCTTCCCTATATATGTCCCTCCCTTTGGTTCCTTCCCTATATATGTCTCTCCCTTTGGTTCCTTCCCTATATATGTCTCTCCCTTTGGTTCCATCCCTATATATGTCACTCCCTTTGGTTCCTTCTCTATTTATGTTACTCCCTTTGGTTCCTTCCCTATATATGCCACTCCCTTTGGTTCCTTCCCTATATATGTCACTCCCTTTGGTTCCTTCCCTATTGATGTCACTCCCTTTGGTTCCTTCCCTATATGTCACTCCCTTTGGTTTCTTCCCTATATATGTCACTCCCTTTGGTTCCTTCCCTATTGATGTCACTCCCTTTGGTTCCTTCCCTATTGATGTCACTCCCTTTGGTTCCTTCCCTATATATGTCACTCCCTTTGGTTTCTTCCCTATTTATTTCACTCCCTTTGGTTCCATCCCTATCTATATATGTCTCTCCCTTTGGTTCCATCCCTATATATGTCACTCCCTTTGGTTCCTTCTCTATTTATGTTACTCCCTTTGGTTCCTTCCCTATATATGCCACTCCCTTTGGTTCCTTCCCTATATATGTCACTCCCTTTGGTTCCTTCTCTATTTATGTTACTCCCTTTGGTTCCTTCCCTATATATGCCACTCCCTTTGGTTCCTTCTCTATATATGTCTCTCCCTTTGGTTCCTTCCCTATATATGTCACTCCCTTTGGTTCCTTCCCTGTTTCTTGTTTTGTTCGTTCATTTATTAAATGTATTCACTCCCTCAACTTGCTTTCCGACTCAGAGTACATCGTTACAGCCAGAAACAGATAGTGTTAACATAAATTAAATTATATAATTACAGAATAACGCCTCACCTAAGGGAAGCATCAGAGAGTCTTTGTTTCTATGGCTCGTCTCACTCCCACGCCTCAACCGGCTCGTCGGGCTCCCACGCCTCAGACGGCTCGTCGGGCTCCCACGCCTCAGCCGGCTGGTCCGACTCCCACGCCTCGACTGGCTTGTCCGATACCCACGCCTGCTCGTCGGGCTCCCATGCCTCAGCCGGCTCGTCGGGCTCCCACGCCTCAGCCGGCTCGTCTGACTCCCATGCCTCAGCCGGCTCGTCGGGCTCCCACGCCTCAGCCGGCTCGTCTGACTCCCATGCCTCAGCTGGCTCATCGGGCTCCCACGCTCTTTGGGCTGCTGATTATTGCGCACACCTGCCACCATTGTCACGTGCATCAGTGCCTCTTGACACTCAGCTGGACTGCATCACTTCCTTGATTATCTTCCCTCTATCTGTCACTCACCTGGACTCCATCACCTCCTTGATTATCTTCCCTATATCTGTCCCTCCCCTTGGTTCTTTCCTCAGGTGTTATTGACTCTGATTTCATGTCAGTGGGTTGTTTCTATTTCTTGTTTTATGACTCTCAGCGTACATCATTACAGCTAACTTCCTGTTGCTAGCTAATTTGTTGTGGGATATAAACATTGGGTTATTGTTTTACCTGAAATGCAATTTTTTCTGGATTTCTGTCAAATTTGTACCTATAAATCCTGTGTTCTCTATTCCAACAATGAACTAGTTAGTTTCTAGTAATCTCTCCGCCTTCAGTCTTCTCCTTGTTCTGTGGACTATATATGGCGGTTGGCAACCAACTGGAATGGAGTGTGGACCTCAGTTCATCTACCGTCCCACCTCGAAAACAGCCAGTGAAACTGCAGGGCGCCAAATTCAAAACAACAGAAATCCCATAATTAAAATTCCTCAAACAAACAAGTATTTTAAACCATTTTAAAGATAAACTTCTTGTAAATCCAGCCACAGTGTCCGATTTCAAATAGGCTTCACAGCGAAAGCACACCAAGCGATTATGTTAGGTCAGCACCTAGTCACAGAAAACCATACAGCCATTTTCCAGCCAAGGAGGGGGCTCACAAAAGTCAGAAATAGCGATTAAATTAATAACTAACCTTTAATGATCTTCATCAGATGGCACTCACAGATGGCACTCATAAACGTATGTTTTGTTCGATAAAGTTCATCTTTATGTCCAAAAACCTCATTTGAAATTGGTGTGTTATGTTCAGAAATACATTGTCTCAAACAAACACCCGGTGAAAGTGCAGAGAGCATCAACATCAAATTACAGAAATACTCATCATAAACATTGATAAAAGATACAAGTGTTAAACATAAGAATACAGATAAACCTCTCCTTAATGCAACCGCTGTTTCATATTTCAAAAAGGCTTTACGGCGAAAGCACGCTTTGCGATTATGTTAGGTCAGCTCCTAGCCACAGAAACCCATACAGCCATTTTCCAACCAAGGACTGTTCATAGAAGTCAGAAATAGCATGAAAATTAATCACTTACCTTTGATGATCTTCATCTGGTGGCACTCCCAGGTCTCCATGTTAGACAACAAATGTTCGTTTTGTTCGATAAAGTTCATCTTTATGTCCAAATACCTCAGTTTTGTTGGTGCATTTTGTCCAGTAATCCGAATTCAGAAGTCCAGATGAAAAGTTTTTAAAAAGTACAATAAAGGTTCGTAGAAACGATGTTTAAAATCAAGCCTCATGTTGTTTTTGTCATAAATAATAAAAAATATTTCAACCGGACAAAAGGTTTGTCAATAGAAAAAGAGAAACAAGAAAGGCGCACTCCCAATAACACGCTGGAGTTGAAAGTGCTGTATCTCCCTCATTTGTCAGAAAATCTAAATCCTGAAACAATGCCTACAGACTGGCCACATGTAGAGAAAGCCACAGAGACCACGAACTAGGTCCTAAGTCTTTGTATGGTGGATAGGCTTTCAATGGAAAAACAGCTTTTCAAAATAATAGTACTTCCTGGTGGGATTGTCCTCTGGTTTTCGCCTGCCATATCAGTTCTGTTATACTCACAGACATCATTTTAACAGTTTTGGAAACTTTACAGTGTTTTCTATTCAAATCCACTAATTATATGCATATCCTATCTTCTGGGCCTGAGCAGCAGGCAGTTTAATTTGGGCACACTTTTAATTCAAAATGCCGAATGCTGCCCCCTACACTAGTGAAGTTAATCACCCACGTGGGTATATGATCCTGAAAACCAATGAGGAGATGGGAGAGGCAGGACCTGAAGACCAATGAGGAGATGGGAGAGGCAGGACCTGAAGACCAATGAGGAGATGGGAGAGGCAGGACCTGAAGACCAATGAGGCGATGGAAGAGGCAGGACCTGAAGATCAATGAAGAGATGGGAGAGGCAGCACTTGCAGAGCTTCAAGTGTCAAGAATAGAACCAAGTTCTAAATTAGCGCAGACACTCTTTGACGTGCGCAAGCAGTTTGGATTACATTTATGTGTACATTTATTTTACAACGGTCGCCGACGCAACACGGGTGTTGTGGTCAGCAACGCTCGCCGACGCAAAACGGTTGGTGTGGTCAGCAACGCTCGCGGACACAACACAGCATATTACCCTTCCACTTCTAATGTCTCCACTATTCCCTCCCTCCCTCTCTCTCTTCTCCTCTTCCCTCATATCTCCCTCCCTCCCTCCCTTCTTATTTTACCTCCCTCTCTCCCCCTCTTCCACTCTTATCTCCCCTCCCTCCCTTCCCATCTCCTTCACTCCTCTCCTCTCCCTGCCTGGCTGCCATGTACTCTCTCCACACACCTGCCTTGTCTAGACATAACACATGCAGGCATGCAGACATGCACGCTCACACACACAACCTTCATTTGTTTGTTCCTTTCCTCCAGGACACAGTCAGTGAGACAGTACTGATTAGTGACAGACAAACCTGTTCTCTCATCCCCCCCACCTCTCTCTCTCTCTCTCGTTCTCTCTCGTTCTCTCTCTCTCTCTCGTTCTCTGTCTCTCTCTCTCTCTCATCCCTTTTGCTCACTCCTTTCTCCTCTACTCTCCAGGACCAGTGCAGTGAAGCAGCAGGGCTAACAGCAGACCTGATTATAGAGTTGACAGACCAGTGTGAGGAGATCAGTGATAGGCTGTTGATTCTGGAGGATGACCTCCAGACAGCCATACAGAACAAAGACCCGGCACTCACTCATATCCTTTACCTCTTACTGTACCGTGTGTGTTGCTCAGAGAAAGAGATATCATATGTTTTTCTCTTAAAATATTTCAATTATTGGCACCCTTAAAGATTCTTATAAATAAAACGATGTAAATTGAATCTACATTAAGTTAATTTCAGCGTTAAGGAACCCTATTGTTCACCTTCCATGGCTTCCTGTTCCACTGCTTCCTGTTTCACTGTAGCATAAAAATGAAGCAACACGCCTGTAAAATCCCTTTGTCATCCATCACCATGGGAAAAGGCAAGGAACTCACAAATGAAAAGAGACAAATGGTTGTTGACCTTCATAAATCAGGCAATGGGTAAAAAAAGAAGAGGTGAAAACAGCAAATATACAATTTAACGCTATTATGGCAACAATTTAGAAGTTTGAAACCAAAAAGATGGTTAGAGAGAGGGCTAAAGTTGGAGATTTAAAGAACTTGGTCTCATCTTCAGGCCACAGAGTCACCAAATCTGTGACAGGCCTCCTCTCTCTCTCACAGTGGAGATGACAGAACAGTGTGAGCTAAGTGAAAGTCTAACCTCTCTCTCTCTCTCTCTCTCTCTCTCTCTCTCTCTCTGGTATTTTATTTTTCTCTCTCTCAGAGTTCTCTCTCTCTCTCGTTTTGTGGAGAAATGTTTGGATCCCCGTGTGTTGAGATTAGGGCAAAGAGACAGATGCTGTGCCACTACTATTGACCTGAGCCCTCTAAATAGAGACGTGTCATTTTCATAACGAATCTGCTGTTGCTGATTACATGGCCCGCTATTCCATATATAGTGCACTGCCCTTGACCAGGGCCATAGCACCCTATTCCATATATAGTGCACTGCCCTTAACCAGGGCCCTATGTTGGAAATACGATTCTATTTGCGACTTATTTCCCTTCGCAACGTGCATTCATTTCCCTTTGTAATGAGGACTCATTTCCCTTCTGTAAAGAACACGGAGACAGAAAGCTGGCTTCAAGCACAGGGCACAGCAGGTGTTTATTTATAAAGGACCACAGGAGGAGGCAGGTAGCTGGGTTCAGGGGCAGGCAGAAAGTCATACACAAGGGGTCCAAAAAGGCAACAGTACAGGCATGGAAAAGGCTAGTATTGTCTTCCGGGAGATCAGGCAATAGGTTGATAACAGGAAATCCGGCTAAAGTACAGGCAGGGAATAGGCAAAAGGCATCGTTAGTGAGGCAGGCAAAAACAATCATACACAGCAGTAAAGCACGGAGAAATCAGAGCTCTGAAAGACCTGTGCCACAAAACAAACAATAACTGAACTAAATAGTGTGTGATAATGATGGGTAGAATTAGAATTCAGGTGATTGGGATCTGGAGAGTGAGCTGCGTTCAGGGGATCTATGTATTTGCGAGTTGGAAGCAGACTTTACATCTTCGTAATGAGGATACATTTCCCTCGTAATGAGGATTCATATACCTTCGTAACAAGGATTAATTTCCCTTCATAGTGAGGATTAATTTCCCTTCGTAATGAGGAATAATTTCCCTTCGTAATGAGGATTAATTTCCCTTCGTAACGAGAATTAATTTTCCTTCGTAATGAGGATTAATTTCCCTTCGTAACGAGGATTCATTTCCCTTCGTAACGAGGATTCATTTCCCTTCGTAATGTGGATTAATTTCCCTTCGTAACGAGGATTCATTTCCTTTTGTAATGGGGATTAATTTCCCTTCGTAACAAGGATTAATTTCCCTTCGTAATGAGGATTATTTTCCCTTCGTAATGAGGATTCATTTCCCTTCGTAATGAGAATTAATTTCCCTTCATAATGAGGATTAATTTCCCTTCGTAACGAGGATTAATTTCCCTTCGTAATGAGGATTAATTTCCCTTCGTAATGAGGATTAATTTGCCTTCGTAACGAGGATTAATTTCCCTTCGTAATGAGGATTCATTTCCCTTCGTAATGAGGATTAATTTCCCTTCGTAATGAGGAAGCTGATTGGAAAGAAAATATTACTATGCATTTTTTTCTCTCCGTCTCTTGGCTCCTATACACAGAGTTTATTAAAAGAGAGGGGAAGGTAATATTTCAATGTTGAGTCTAGCAGGAGAAACCTTGTTCTGTATGTATGTCAGGGCTCATTCCCTGCACGGGGCCTGGCAAGACTATTCCCACTATCTACCTGTCCCAAATTATCAACAAGATTATTTGGTTCTAGAAATAAATCTTCCCAAAGGAGCCGGGGAAAGACACAGACACAAATACAGATATAGAGAGTGACGGAAATGGACTCAGACCCCAGACGCAGTCCAGCCCCATAGCCCAGTGGCAGTCCAGCCCCAGACCCCAGATGCAGTCCAGCCCCAGACCCCAGATGCAGTCCAGCCCCAGACCCCAGATGCAGTCCAGCCCCAGACCCCAGACGCAGTCCAGCCCCAGACCCCAGACGCAGTCCAGCCCCATAGCCCAGTGGCAGTCCAGCCCCAGACCCCAGATGCAGTCCAGCCCCAGACCCCAGACGCAGTCCAGCCCCAGACCCCAGACGCAGTCCAGCCCCAGACCCCAGACGCAGTCCAGCCCCATAGCCCAGTGGCAGTCCAGCCCCAGACCCCAGATGCAGTCCAGCCCCATAGCCCAGTGGCAGTCCAGCCCCAGACCCCAGATGCAGTCCAGCCCCAGACCCCAGACGCAGTCCAGCCCCAGACCCCAGATGCAGTCCAGCCCCATAGCCCCATAGCCCAGACGCAGTCCAGCCCCAGAGCCCAGTGGCAGTCCAGCCCCAGAGCCCAGTGGCAGTCCAGCCCCAGAGCCCAGTGGCAGTCCAGCCCCAGACCCCAGTGGCAGTTCTCTGTCTACATGTGTATCTAAAACATTTGGACATACTGTAGGACAAGGGCATGTTTTTTACAGAGTACTCAGATACCGATTTAGTAAATGGAACAGAAAAACAGTCCACTGTGCTTGAATCAGCGTATTGTCTGAGATGGCGTAACCATGGTGACCAAAAGGCCAAACCACTCTTCCTCTCGGGCTGTAATCCTTCAACCTATCATGGGGACGGATGAGGATGGAGAGGCGTCTGTCGAGAAAGGGAATGAGGGAGACAGATTAATGGATGGATACTACACTTTAGAGACATATTTTTGTTAAGGTCCATAAATGTACAGAATTTACAGATTGTCAACATTATATTGAACATCATCTTTACATTGTCATCAATATAAACCTTTCCAGCTTTTGTTGAAGGACCTGAAATTACATATTTTTACTTAATCGTGTCCGTTCCTAAACTTACAGATACATGATGTCATCTTTACATTTGACGGCACCTGTAGAGATACAGGACATTATATTAGTCCTGTAGAGATACAGGACATTATATTAGACCTGTAGAGATACAGGACATTATATTAGTCCTGTAGTGATACAGAACATTATATTAGTCCTGTAGAGATACAGAACATTATATTAGTCCTGTGGTGTCCAGGTACAGAACATTATATTAGTCCTGTGGTGTCCAGATACAGAACATTATATTAGTCCTGTAGAGATACAGGACATTATATTAGACCTGTAGAGATACAGGACATTATATTAGTCCTGTAGAGATACAGAACATTATATTAGTCCTGTAGAGATACAGAACATTATATTAGTCCTGTAGAGATACAGAACATTATATTAGTCCTGTAGAGATACAGAACATTATATTAGTCCTGTAGAGATACAGAACATTATATTAGTCCTGTAGAGATACAGAACATTATATTAGTCCTGTAGAGATACAGGATATTATATTAGTCCTGTGGTGTCCAGATACAGAACATTATATTAGTCCTGTAGAGATACGGAACATTATATTAGTCCTGTGGTGTCCAGGTACAGAACATTATATTAGTCCTGTGGTGTCCAGATAAAGAACATTATATTAGTCCTGTAGAGATACAGGACATTATATTAGACCTGTAGAGATACAGAACATTATATTAGTCCTGTAGAGATACAGGACATTATATTAGTCCTGTAGTGATACAGAACATTATATTAGTCCTGTAGAGATACAGAACATTATATTAGTCCTGTGGTGTCCAGGTACAGAACATTATATTAGTCCTGTGGTGTCCAGATACAGAACATTATATTAGTCCTGTAGAGATACAGAACATTATATTAGTCCTGTAGAGATACTCCGAGGTGTACTTGCTCCGAGGTGGCATAGCAGTTCAGACGTCTTTTGTCCTCGTCTTGTCGTGTCCTGTATATATATATATTTACAACTTTTTCACATACATTTTTTTTTTTTTTTCCATCAACTCATCTTCAAAACACTCTCCTGCAACCCGCCTCACCAATGTATATTTAGAAAAAAGTATTATTTACCTCAGATCTGTAATCCTCCAAGAAGCTAGCCAGAAACTCCAGGAGGCTGGCCTGAAACTAGCCAGAAGCTAATCCAGAAGCTAGTTCAGAAGCTAGTTGGCTCCTTTACTGGCAAGTCGTTGGTGTTCAGCTAACCACGGTTTGTGGTCATCGGCTATCCTTTGGCTCGAAAGTCTATCGCCAGTTCTGTACGGCGCAGCGCGGCTCGGAGCGGAGCATACCGGACCAATTTTTCTCTCCATGTCCCTGGATTTCGACTGCTCTCTGGACATTCATGCCCGGATCTCACAGCTAGCTAGCTGCTATCCGTGTGACTGTCGGCCTTCGTCGATTCCGGAGCAAACATCAATTGTTCCGGAGCTAGCGGGCTCCGTCAATCACTCCTGAGTTCCATCAATCGCACCTGGGCTGCGGTCGCCTATCCGGACCCGTTTTGCTGCCTTCACGGATCCCCACCGGGCCTTCACAGCTGGACTGCCGACGTTATCTACCCGAAGGAGTTATTCGGCTGGCTCCTCCGTCGCGACGTTACCTGAACGCCCATCTGCGGCCTGCTAACCGTTAGCTGTCTTACCGGCTGCTATCTGAATAGACAATCGGACAATTTGTTTTATTTTTTATTTTATTTTATTTTTTATTATTTTTTTATTATTATTATTATGTTTTGTTCTTGGGCCTCTATAACTATATCTATTGTTTTTATTTTTGTTGTTGTTGTGTGATTTGGATTGATCCCCTCTACCACACGGAACCCCACTAATCTACTGACGGAGCGCAGGAGGTGGCTAACAACAGACCTCCATCCTATGCTAGCTTGCTACCGATGCCCTGGCTAGCTGTCTAAATCACCAACCAACCTCTCCACTCACCGGACCCTTTTGATCACTCGACTAAGCATGCCTCTCCTTAATGTCAATATGTCTTGTCCATTTCTGTTCTGGTTAGTGTTTATTGGCTTATTTCACTGTAGAGCCTCTAGTCCTGCTCACTATACCTTATCCAACCTATTAGTTCCACCACCCACACATGCAATGACATCTCCTGGTTTCAACGATGTTTCTAGAGACAATATCTCTCTCTTCATCACTCAATACCTAGGTTTACCTCCACTGTATTCACATCCTACCATACATTTGTCTGTACATTATACCTTGATGCTATTTTATCGCCCCCAGAAACCTCCTTTTACTCTATGTTCCAGACGTTCTAGACGACCAATTCTCATAGCTTTTAGCCGTACCCTTATTCTACTCCTCCTATGTTCCTCTGGCGATGTAGAGGTGAATCCAGGCCCTGCAGTGCCTAGCTCCACTCCTATTCCCCAGGCGCTCTCTTTTGACGACTTCTGTAACCGTAATAGCCTTGGTTTCATGCATGTTAACATTAGAAGCCTCCTCCCTAAGTTTGTTCTATTCACTGCTTTAGCACACTCTGCCAACCCGGATGTTCTAGCTGTGTCTGAATCCTGGCTTAGGAAGACCACCAAAAACTCAGACATTTTAATTCCAAACTACAACATTTTCAGACAAGATAGAACTGCCAAAGGGGGCGGTGTTGCAATCTACTGCAAAGATAGCCTGCAGAGTTCTGTCCTACTATCCAGGTCTGTACCCAAACAATTTGAACTTCTACTTTTAAAAATCCACCTCTCTAAAAACAAGTCTCTCACCGTTGCCGCCTGCTATAGACCACCCTCTGCCCCCAGCTGTGCTCTGGACACCATATGTGAACTGATTGCCCCCCATCTATCTTCAGAGTTCGTGCTGCTAGGCGACCTAAACTGGAACATGCTTAACACCCCAGCCATCCTACAATCTAAACTTGATGCCCTCAATCTCACACAAATAATCAATGAACCTACCAGGTACCTCCCCAAAACCTTAAACACGGGCACCCTCATAGATATCATCCTAACCAACTTCCCCTCTAAATACACCTCTGCTGTCTTCAACCAAGATCTCAGCGATCACTGCCTCATTGCCTGCATCCGTAATGGGTCAGCGGTCAAACGACCTCCACTCATCACTGTAAAACGCTCCCTGAAACACTTCTGCGAGCAGGCCTTTCTAATCGACCTGGCCGGGGTATCCTGGAAGGATATTGATCTCATCCCGTCAGTAGAGGATGCCTGGATATTTTTTTTAAATGCCTTCCTAACCATCTTAAATAAACATGCCCCATTTAAGAAATTTAGAACCAGGAACAGATATAGCCCTTGGTTCTCCCCAGACCTGACTGCCCTTAACCAACACAAAAACATCCTATGGCGTTCTGCATTAGCATCGAACAGCCCCCGTGATATGCAGCTGTTCAGGGAAGCTAGAAATCATTATACACAGGCAGTTAGAAAAGCCAAGGCTAGCTTTTTCAAGCAGAAATTTGCTTCCTGCAACACTAACTCAAAAAAGTTCTGGGACACTGTAAAGTCCATGGAGAATAAGAACACCTCCTCCCAGCTGCCCACTGCACTGAAGATAGGAAACACTGTCACCACTGATAAATCCACCATAATTGAGAATTTCAATAAGCATTTTTCTACGGCTGGCCATGCTTTCCACCTGGCTACTCCTACCCCGGACAACAGCACTGCACCCCCAACAGCAACTCGCCCAAGCCTTCCCCATTTCTCCTTCTCCCAAATCCATTCAGCTGATGTTCTGAAAGAGCTGCAAAATCTGGACCCCTACAAATCAGCCGGGCTAGACAATCTGGACCCTTTCTTTCTAAAATTATCTGCCGAAATTGTTGCCACCCCTATTACTAGCCTGTTCAACCTCTCTTTCGTGTCGTCTGAGATTCCCAAAGATTGGAAAGCAGCTGCGGTCATCCCCCTCTTCAAAGGGGGGGACACTCTTGACCCAAACTGCTACAGACCTATATCTATCCTACCGTGCCTTTCTAAGGTCTTCGAAAGCCAAGTCAACAAACAGATTACCGACCATTTCGAATCTCACCATACCTTCTCTGCTATGCAATCCGGTTTCAGAGCTGGTCATGGGTGCACCTCAGCCACGCTCAAGGTCCTAAACGATATCTTAACCGCCATCGATAAGAAACATTACTGTGCAGCCGTATTCATTGATCTGGCCAAGGCTTTCGACTCTGTCAATCACCATATCCTCATCGGCAGACTCGACAGCCTTGGTTTCTCAAATGATTGCCTCGCCTGGTTCACCAACTACTTCTTTGATAGAGTTCAGTGTGTCAAATCGGAGGGTCTGCTGTCCGGACCTCTGGCAGTCTCTATGGGGGTGCCACAGGGTTCAATTCTTGGACCGACTCTCTTCTCTGTATACATCAATGAGGTCGCTCTTGCTGCTGGTGAGTCCCTGATCCACCTCTACGCAGACGACACCATTCTGTATACTTCCGGCCCTTCTTTGGACACTGTGTTAACAACCCTCCAGGCAAGCTTCAATGCCATACAACTCTCCTTCCGTGGCCTCCAATTGCTCTTAAATACAAGTAAAACTAAATGCATGCTCTTCAACCGATCGCTACCTGCACCTACCCGCCTGTCCAACATCACTACTCTGGACGGCTCTGACTTAGAATACGTGGACAACTACAAATACTTAGGTGTCTGGTTAGACTGTAAACTCTCCTTCCAGACCCATATCAAACATCTCCAATCCAAAGTTAAATCTAGAATTGGCTTCCTATTTCGCAACAAAGCATCCTTCACTCATGCTGCCAAACATACCCTTGTAAAACTGACCATCCTACCAATCCTCGACTTTGGCGATGTCATTTACAAAATAGCCTCCAATACCCTACTCAACAAATTGGATGCAGTCTATCACAGTGCAATCCGTTTTATCACCAAAGCCCCATATACTACCCACCATTGCGACCTGTACGCTCTCGTTGGCTGGCCCTCGCTTCATACTCGTCGCCAAACCCACTGGCTCCATGTCATCTACAAGATGCTGCTAGGTAAAGTCCCCCCTTATCTCAGCTCGCTGGTCACCATAGCATCTCCCACCTGTAGCACACGCTCCAGCAGGTATATCTCTCTAGTCACCCCCAAAACCAATTCTTTCTTTGGCCGCCTCTCCTTCCAGTTCTCTGCTGCCAATGACTGGAACGAACTACAAAAATCTCTGAAACTGGAAACACTTATCTCCCTCACTAGCTTTAAGCACCAACTGTCAGAGCAGCTCACAGATTACTGCACCTGTACATAGCCCACCTATAATTTAGCCCAAACAACTACCTCTTTCCCAACTGTATTTAATTTTTATTTATTTATTTATTTTGCTGCTTTGCACCCCATTATTTTTTATTTCTACTTTGCACATTCTTCCATTGCAAAACTACCATTCCAGTATTTTACTTGCTATATTGTACTTACTTTGCCATCATGGCCTTTTTTGCCTTTACCTCCCTTCTCACCTCATTTGCTCACATTGTATATAGACTTGTTTATACTGCATTATTGACTGTATGTTTGTTTTTACTCCATGTGTAACTCTGTGTCGTTTTATCTGTCGAACTGCTTTGCTTTATCTTGGCCAGGTCGCAATTGTAAATGAGAACTTGTTCTCAACTTGCCTACCTGGTTAAATAAAGGTAAAATAAATAAATAAAAATAAAATACAGAACATTATATTAGTCCTGTGGTGTCCAGATGCAGAACATTATATTAGTCCTGTAGAGATACAGAACATTATATTAGTCCTGTAGAGATACAGAACATTATATTAGTCCTGTGGTGTCCAGATACAGAACATTATATTAGTCCTGTAGAGATACAGAACATTATATTAGTCCTGTAGAGATACAGAACATTATATTAGTCCTGTGGTGTCCAGATACAGAACATTATATTAGTCCTGTGGTGTCCAGATACAGAACATTATATTAGTCCTGTAGAGATACAGAACATTATATTAGTCCTGTAGAGATACGGAACATTATATTAGTCCTGTGGTGTCCAGGTACAGAACATTATATTAGTCCTGTGGTGTCCAGATAAAGAACATTATATTAGTCCTGTAGAGATACGGAACATTATATTAGTCCTGTAGAGATACAGGACATTATATTAGACCTGTAGAGATACAGAACATTATATTAGTCCTGTAGAGATACAGGACATTATATTAGTCCTGTAGTGATACAGAACATTATATTAGTCCTGTAGAGATACAGAACATTATATTAGTCCTGTGGTGTCCAGGTACAGAACATTATATTAGTCTTGTGGTGTCCAGATACAGAACATTATATTAGTCCTGTAGAGATACAGAACATTATATTAGTCCTGTAGAGATACAGAACATTATATTAGTCCTGTAGAGATACAGAACATTATATTAGTCCTGTAGAGATACAGAACATTATATTAGTCCTGTGGTGTCCAGATACAGAACATTATATTAGTCCTGTAGAGATACAGAACATTATATTAGTCCTGTGGTGTCCAGATACAGAACATTATATTAGTCCTGTAGAGATACAGAACATTATGTTAGTCCTGTAGAGATACAGAACATTATATTAGTCCTGTGGTGTCCAGATACAGAACATTATATTAGTCCTGTAGAGATACAGAACATTATAGTAGTCCTGTAGAGATACAGAACATTATATTAGTCCTGTGGTGTCCAGATACAGAACATTATATTAGTCCTGTGGTGTCCAGATACAGAACATTATATTAGTCCTGTGGTGTCCAGATACAGAACATTATATTAGTCCTGTAGAGATACAGAACATTATATTAGTCCTGTAGAGATACAGAACATTATATTAGTCCTGTAGAGATACAGGACATTATATTAGTCCTGTAGAGATACAGAACATTATATTAGTCCTGTGGTGTCCAGATACAGAACATTATATTAGTCCTGTGGTGTCCAGATACAGAACATTATATTAGTCCTGTAGAGATACAGAACATTATATTAGTCCTGTAGAGATACAGAACATTATATTAGTCCTGTAGAGATACAGAACATTATATTAGTCCTGTAGAGATACAGAACATTATATTAGTCCTGTAGAGATACAGAACATTATGTTAGTCCTGTAGAGATACAGAACATTATATTAGTCCTGTAGAGATACAGAACATTATATTAGTCCTGTAGAGATACAGAACATTATATTAGACCTGTAGAGATACAGAACATTATATTAGTCCTGTGGTGTCCAGATACAGAACATTACATTAGTCCTGTGGTGTCCAGATACAGAACATTACATTGGTCCTATGGTGTCCAGATACAGAACATTACATTAGTCCTGTGGTGTCCAGATACAGAACATTATATTAGTCCTGTAGAGATACAGAACATTATATTAGTCCTGTAGAGATACAGAACATTATATTAGTCCTGTGGTGTCCAGATACAGAACATTATATTAGTCCTGTGGTGTCCAGATACAGAACATTATATTAGTCCTGTGGTGTCCAGATACAGAACATTATATTAGTCCTGTAGAGATACAGAACATTATATTAGTCCTGTAGAGATACAGACCATTATATTAGTCCTGTAGAGATACAGAACATTATATTAGTCCTGTGGTGTCCAGATACAGAACATTATATTAGTCCTGTGGTGTCCAGATACAGAACATTATATTAGTCCTGTAGAGATACAGAACATTATATTAGTCCTGTAGAGATACAGAACATTATATTAGTCCTGTAGAGATACAGGACATTATATTAGTCCTGTGGTGTCCAGATACAGAACATTATATTAGTCCTGTAGAGATACGGAACATTATATTAGTCCTGTGGTGTCCAGGTACAGAACATTATATTAGTCCTGTGGTGTCCAGATAAAGAACATTATATTAGTCCTGTAGAGATACGGAACATTATATTAGTCCTGTAGAGATACAGGACATTATATTAGACCTGTAGAGATACAGAACATTATATTAGTCCTGTAGAGATACAGGACATTATATTAGTCCTGTAGTGATACAGAACATTATATTAGTCCTGTAGAGATACAGAACATTATATTAGTCCTGTGGTGTCCAGGTACAGAACATTATATTAGTCCTGTGGTGTCCAGATACAGAACATTATATTAGTCCTGTAGAGATACAGAACATTATATTAGTCCTGTAGAGATACAGAACATTATATTAGTCCTGTAGAGATACAGAACATTATATTAGTCCTGTAGAGATACAGAACATTATATTAGTCCTGTGGTGTCCAGATACAGAACATTATATTAGTCCTGTAGAGATACAGAACATTATATTAGTCCTGTGGTGTCCAGATACAGAACATTATATTAGTCCTGTAGAGATACAGAACATTATAGTAGTCCTGTAGAGATACAGAACATTATATTAGTCCTGTGGTGTCCAGATACAGAACATTATATTAGTCCTGTGGTGTCCAGATACAGAACATTATATTAGTCCTGTAGAGATACAGAACATTATATTAGTCCTGTAGAGATACAGAACATTATATTAGTCCTGTAGAGATACAGGACATTATATTAGTCCTGTAGAGATACAGAACATTATATTAGTCCTGTGGTGTCCAGATACAGAACATTATATTAGTCCTGTGGTGTCCAGATACAGAACATTATATTAGTCCTGTAGAGATACAGAACATTATATTAGTCCTGTAGAGATACAGAACATTATATTAGTCCTGTAGAGATACAGAACATTATATTAGTCCTGTAGAGATACAGAACATTATATTAGTCCTGTAGAGATACAGAACATTATGTTAGTCCTGTAGAGATACAGAACATTATATTAGTCCTGTAGAGATACAGAACATTATATTAGTCCTGTAGAGATACAGAACATTATATTAGACCTGTAGAGATACAGAACATTATATTAGTCCTGTGGTGTCCAGATACAGAACATTACATTAGTCCTGTGGTGTCCAGATACAGAACATTACATTGGTCCTATGGTGTCCAGATACAGAACATTACATTAGTCCTGTGGTGTCCAGATACAGAACATTATATTAGTCCTGTAGAGATACAGAACATTATATTAGTCCTGTAGAGATACAGAACATTATATTAGTCCTGTGGTGTCCAGATACAGAACATTATATTAGTCCTGTGGTGTCCAGATACAGAACATTATATTAGTCCTGTGGTGTCCAGATACAGAACATTATATTAGTCCTGTAGAGATACAGAACATTATATTAGTCCTGTAGAGATACAGACCATTATATTAGTCCTGTAGAGATACAGAACATTATATTAGTCCTGTGGTGTCCAGATACAGAACATTATATTAGTCCTGTGGTGTCCAGATACAGAACATTATATTAGTCCTGTAGAGATACAGAACATTATATTAGTCCTGTAGAGATACAGAACATTATATTAGTCCTGTAGAGATACAGGACATTATATTAGTCCTGTGGTGTCCAGATACAGAACATTATATTAGTCCTGTAGAGATACGGAACATTATATTAGTCCTGTGGTGTCCAGGTACAGAACATTATATTAGTCCTGTGGTGTCCAGATAAAGAACATTATATTAGTCCTGTAGAGATACGGAACATTATATTAGTCCTGTAGAGATACAGGACATTATATTAGACCTGTAGAGATACAGAACATTATATTAGTCCTGTAGAGATACAGGACATTATATTAGTCCTGTAGTGATACAGAACATTATATTAGTCCTGTAGAGATACAGAACATTATATTAGTCCTGTGGTGTCCAGGTACAGAACATTATATTAGTCCTGTGGTGTCCAGATACAGAACATTATATTAGTCCTGTAGAGATACAGAACATTATATTAGTCCTGTAGAGATACAGAACATTATATTAGTCCTGTAGAGATACAGAACATTATATTAGTCCTGTAGAGATACAGAACATTATATTAGTCCTGTGGTGTCCAGATACAGAACATTATATTAGTCCTGTAGAGATACAGAACATTATATTAGTCCTGTGGTGTCCAGATACAGAACATTATATTAGTCCTGTAGAGATACAGAACATTATAGTAGTCCTGTAGAGATACAGAACATTATATTAGTCCTGTGGTGTCCAGATACAGAACATTATATTAGTCCTGTGGTGTCCAGATACAGAACATTATATTAGTCCTGTAGAGATACAGAACATTATATTAGTCCTGTAGAGATACAGAACATTATATTAGTCCTGTAGAGATACAGGACATTATATTAGTCCTGTAGAGATACAGAACATTATATTAGTCCTGTGGTGTCCAGATACAGAACATTATATTAGTCCTGTGGTGTCCAGATACAGAACATTATATTAGTCCTGTAGAGATACAGGACATTATATTAGTCCTGTAGAGATACAGAACATTATATTAGTCCTGTAGAGATACAGAACATTATATTAGTCCTGTAGAGATACAGAACATTATATTAGTCCTGTAGAGATACAGAACATTATATTAGACCTGTAGAGATACAGAACATTATATTAGTCCTGTGGTGTCCAGATACAGAACATTACATTAGTCCTGTGGTGTCCAGATACAGAACATTACATTGGTCCTATGGTGTCCAGATACAGAACATTACATTAGTCCTGTGGTGTCCAGATACAGAACATTATATTAGTCCTCTGGTGTCCAGATGCAGAACATTATATTAGTCCTCTGGTGTCCAGCCTGTAGAAGTGTCTCTGATCTTTTTAGTCTCTCCATTATTCATGAAGCTCTTTAAGACTTCTTAATAATGAATGACAACAATCTGGGCAAAACGAGCCACCCACGTGTGTGTGTGTGTGTATATATGTATCCATGCCTGCGTGTGTGTGTGTGTGTGTGTGTGTATATGTATCCATGCGTGTGTGTGTGTGTGTGTGTATATATATATGTATCCATGCCTGCGTGTGTGTGTGTGTATATATGAATCCATGCCTGCGTGTGTGTGTGTGTATATATATGAATCCATGCCTGCGTGTGTGTGTGTGTATATATGAATCCATGCCTGCGTGTGTGTGTGCCACGAGGCTGTGAAGAATCTCTTATTCTCCACTATCAGGACACTCACACCATTATTTATGTCTCTGTCTCACATGGCACCCTATTACCTACGTAGTACACTACCTTTGGCCAGGGCCCATAGGTCTCTGATCAAAGGTAGTGCAATACATAGGGATTAGGGTGTCATTTTGGACGCATATTTAGTCTTTAAGTAGGTTAAACAATCCCTCTTTGATGAGAGCCTTCAATAGGACTGAATAATTTAGCATGCCTGGCCCATCTGGTGTGTGTTTGATCCTTTGACTGCTTCATTGAGCTGGAGTGGAGATGACAGGAGACGAGGCCATGAATTATTGGACTGATTTCAGGATGTGAATGCATCAATCAGAGTCTGGTTGCAGAGTGAAGATGGATGAATGTCTTCTTCAGGGAAAACACAGGGACTCTATCTACAGCTGCTATTATCAACACTATGGGATACCATCATCTCTATAGGATACCATCATCTCTATAGGATACCATCATCTCTATAGGATACCATCATCTCTATAGGATCTCATCATCTCTGTGGGATACCATCATCTCTATAGGATACCATCATCTCTGTGGGATACCATCTGCTCTATAGGATACCATCATCTCTATAGGATACCATCATCTCTGTGGGATACCATCATCTCTGTTGTGGGATACCATCATCTCTGTAGGATACCGTCATCTTTGTTGTGGGATACCATCATCTCTATCGGATACCATCATCTCTATAGGATACCATCATCTCTATAGGATACCATCATCTCTGTTGTGGGATACCATCATCTCTATAGGATACCATCATCTCTATAGGATACCATTATCTCTGTAGGATACCATCATCTCTGTAGGATACCATCATCTCTGTGGGATACCATCATCTCTGTAGGATACCATCATCTCTATAGGATACCATCTGCTCTACAGGATACCATCATCTCTATAGGATACCATCATCTCTGTGGGATACCATCATCTCTGTTGTGGGATACCATCATCTCTGTAGGATACCATCATCTCTATAGGATACCATCATCTCTATAGGATACCATAATCTCTGTGGGATACCATCATCTCTGTAGGATACCATCATCTCTATAGGATACCATCATCTCTATAGGATACCATCATCTCTGTGGGATACCATCATCTCTATAGGATACCATCATCTCTGTGGGATACCATTATCTCTGTTGTGGGTTACCGTCATCTCTGTAATACCATAATCTCTGTTTTGGGATACCATCATCTCTGATAGGATACCATCATCTCTATAGAATACCATCATCTCTGTAGGATACCATCATCTCTGTAGGATACCATCATCTCTATAGAATACCATCATCTCTGTGGGATACCATCATCTCTGTGGGATAGCATCATCTCTATAGGATACCATCATCTCTGTAGGATACCATCATCTCTGTGGGATACCATCATCTCTATAGGATACCATCATCTCTTTAGATACCATCATCTCTGTTGTGGGTTACCGTCATCTCTGTAGGATACCATCATCTCTGTTGTAGGATACCATCATCTCTGTTTTGGGATACCATCATCTCTGATAGGATACCATCATCTCTATAGAATACCATCATCTCTGTAGGATACCATAATCTCTGTAGGATACCTTCATCTTTGTTGTGGGATACCATCATCTCTGTTGTGGGATACCATCATCTCTATAGGTTACCATCATCTCTGTTTTGGGATACCATCATCTCTGTTGTGGAATACCTTCATCTCTGTTGTGGGATACCATCATCGCTGTAGGATACCATCATCTCTGTGGGATACCATCATCTCTGTTGTGGGATACCATCATCTCTGTTGTGGCATACCATCATCTCTGTGGGATACCATCATCTCTGTGGGATAGCATCATCTCTATAGGATACCATCATCTCTGTAGGATACCATCATCTCTGTGGGATACCATCATCTCTATAGGATACCATCATCTCTTTAGATACCATCATCTCTGTTGTGGGTTACCGTCATCTCTGTAGGATACCATCATCTCTGTTGTAGGATACCATCATCTCTGTTGTGGGATACCATCATCTCTGTAGGATACCATCATCTTTGTTGTGGAATACCATCATCTCTGTTGTGGGATACCATAATTTCTGTAGGATACCATCATCTCTGTAGGATACCATCATCTATGTTGTGGGATACCATCATCTCTGTAGGATACCATCATCTCTGTAGGATACCATCATCTCTGTTGTGGGATACCATCATCTCTGTTGTGGCATACCATGATCTCTGTAGGATACCATCATCTCTATAGGATACCATAATCTATGCAGGATACCATCATCTCTGTAGGATACCATCATCAAATCAAATCAAATCAAATTTATTTATATAGCCCTTCGTACATCAGCTGATATCTCAAAGTGCTGTACAGAAACCCATCCTAAAACCCCAAACAGCAAGCAATGCAGGTGTAGAAGCACGGTGGCTAGGAAAAACTCCCTAGAAAGGCCAATACCTAGGAAGAAACCTAGAGAGGAACCAGGCTATGTGGGGTGGCCAGTCCTCTTCTGGCTGTGCCGGGTGGAGATTATAACAGAACATGGTCAAGATGTTCAATGTTCATAAATGACCAGCATGGTCGAATAATAATAAGGCAGAACAGTTGAAACTAGAGCAGCAGCACAGTCAGGTGGAAGTTGAAACTGGAGCAGCAGCATGGCCAGGTAGACTGGGGACAGCAAGGAGTCATCATGTCAGGTAGTCCTGGGGCATGGTCCTAGGGCTCAGGTCAGTTGAAACTGGAACAGCAGCATGGCCAGGTGGACTGGGGACAGCAAGGAGTCATCATGTCAGGTAGTCCTGGGGCATGGTCCTAGGGCTCAGGTCCTCCGAGAGAGAGAAAGAAAGAGAGAAGGAGAGAATTAGAGAACGCACACTTAGATTCACACAGGACACCGAATAGGACAGGAGAAGTACTCCAGATATAACAAACTGACCCCAGCCCCCCGACACATAAACTACTGCAGCATAAATACTGGAGGCTGAGACAGGAGGGGTCAGGAGACACTGTGGCCCCATCCGAGGACACCCCCGGACAGGGCAAAACAGGAAGGATATAACCCCAACCCCAACCCCACCCCCACCCATCATCTATGTTGTGGGATACCATCATCTCTATAGGATACCATCATCTATATAGGATACCATCATCTCTGTTGTAGGATACCATCATCTCTATAGGATACCATCATATCTGTTGTGGGATGCCATCATCTCTGTAGGATACCATCATCTCTGTAGGATACCATCATCTCTATAGGATACCATCGACTCTGTAGGATACCATCATCTCTGTTGTGGGATACTGTCATCTCTGTTGTGGGATACCATCATCTCTGTTGTGGGATACCATCATCTCTGTTGTGGGTTACCGTCATCTCTGTAGGATACCATCATCTCTGTTGTAGGATACCATCATCTCTGTTGTGGGATACCATCATCTCTGTAGGATACCATCATCTTTGTTGTGGAATACCATCATCTATGTTGTGGGATACCATCATCTCTGTTGGAGGAAACCATCATCTCTGTGGGATACCATCATCTCTGTTGTGGGATACCATCATCTCTGTAGGATACCGTCATCTTTGTTGTGGGATACCATCATCTCTATAGGATACCATCATCTCTATAGGATACCATCATCTCTATAGGATCTCATCATCTCTGTGGGATACCATCATCTCTATAGGATACCATCATCTCTGTGGGATACCATCTGCTCTATAGGATACCATCATCTCTATAGGATACCATCATCTCTGTGGGATACCATCATCTCTGTTGTGGGATACCATCATCTCTGTAGGATACCGTCATCTTTGTTGTGGGATACCATCATCTCTATCGGATACCATCATCTCTATAGGATACCATCATCTCTATAGGATACCATCATCTCTGTTGTGGGATACCATCATCTCTATAGGATACCATCATCTCTATAGGATACCATTATCTCTGTAGGATACCATCATCTCTGTAGGATACCATCATCTCTGTGGGATACCATCATCTCTATAGGATACCATCATCTCTATAGGATACCATCTGCTCTACAGGATACCATCATCTCTATAGGATACCATCATCTCTGTGGGATACCATCATCTCTGTTGTGGGATACCATCATCTCTGTAGGATACCATCATCTCTATAGGATACCATCATCTCTATAGGATACCATAATCTCTGTGGGATACCATCATCTCTGTAGGATACCATCATCTCTATAGGATACCATCATCTCTATAGGATACCATCATCTCTGTGGGATACCATCATCTCTATAGGATACCATCATCTCTGTGGGATACCATCATCTCTATAGGATACCATCATCTCTGTGGGATACCATTATCTCTGTTGTGGGTTACCGTCATCTCTGTAATACCATAATCTCTGTTTTGGGATACCATCATCTCTGATAGGATACCATCATCTCTATAGAATACCATCATCTCTGTAGGATACCATAATCTCTGTAGGATACCTTCATCTTTGTTGTGGGATACCATCATCTCTGTTGTGGGATACCATCATCTCTATAGGTTACCATCATCTCTGTTTTGGGATACCATCATCTCTGTTGTGGAATACCTTCATCTCTGTTGTGGGATACCATCATCGCTGTAGGATACCATCATCTCTGTGGGATACCATCATCTCTGTTGTGGGATACCATCATCTCTGTTGTGGCATACCATCATCTCTGTGGGATACCATCATCTCTGTGGGATACCATCATCTCTGTTGTGGGATACCATCATCTCTGTAGGATACCATCATCTCTATAGGATACCATCATCTCTATAGGATACCATAATCTCTGTGGGATACCATCATCTCTGTAGGATACCATCATCTCTATAGGATACCATCATCTCTATAGGATACCATCATCTCTGTGGGATACCATCATCTCTATAGGATACCATCATCTCTGTGGGATACCATCATCTCTATAGGATACCATCATCTCTGTGGGATACCATTATCTCTGTTGTGGGTTACCGTCATCTCTGTAATACCATAATCTCTGTTTTGGGATACCATCATCTCTGATAGGATACCATCATCTCTATAGAATACCATCATCTCTGTAGGATACCATCATCTCTGTAGGATACCATCATCTCTATAGAATACCATCATCTCTGTGGGATACCATCATCTCTGTGGGATAGCATCATCTCTATAGGATACCATCATCTCTGTAGGATACCATCATCTCTGTGGGATACCATCATCTCTATAGGATACCATCATCTCTTTAGATACCATCATCTCTGTTGTGGGTTACCGTCATCTCTGTAGGATACCATCATCTCTGTTGTAGGATACCATCATCTCTGTTTTGGGATACCATCATCTCTGATAGGATACCATCATCTCTATAGAATACCATCATCTCTGTAGGATACCATAATCTCTGTAGGATACCTTCATCTTTGTTGCGGGATACCATCATCTCTGTTGTGGGATACCATCATCTCTATAGGTTACCATCATCTCTGTTTTGGGATACCATCATCTCTGTTGTGGAATACCTTCATCTCTGTTGTGGGATACCATCATCGCTGTAGGATACCATCATCTCTGTGGGATACCATCATCTCTGTTGTGGGATACCATCATCTCTGTTGTGGCATACCATCATCTCTGTGGGATACCATCATCTCTGTGGGATAGCATCATCTCTATAGGATACCATCATCTCTGTAGGATACCATCATCTCTGTGGGATACCATCATCTCTATAGGATACCATCATCTCTTTAGATACCATCATCTCTGTTGTGGGTTACCGTCATCTCTGTAGGATACCATCATCTCTGTTGTAGGATACCATCATCTCTGTTGTGGGATACCATCATCTCTGTAGGATACCATCATCTTTGTTGCGGAATACCATCATCTCTGTTGTGGGATACCATAATTTCTGTAGGATACCATCATCTCTGTAGGATACCATCATCTATGTTGTGGGATACCATCATCTCTGTAGGATACCATCATCTCTGTAGGATACCATCATCTCTGTTGTGGGATACCATCATCTCTGTTGTGGCATACCATGATCTCTGTAGGATACCATCATCTCTATAGGATACCATAATCTATGCAGGATACCATCATCTCTGTAGGATACCATCATCAAATCAAATCAAATCAAATTTATTTATATAGCCCTTCGTACATCAGCTGATATCTCAAAGTGCTGTACAGAAACCCATCCTAAAACCCCAAACAGCAAGCAATGCAGGTGTAGAAGCACGGTGGCTAGGAAAAACTCCCTAGAAAGGCCAATACCTAGGAAGAAACCTAGAGAGGAACCAGGCTATGTGGGGTGGCCAGTCCTCTTCTGGCTGTGCCGGGTGGAGATTATAACAGAACATGGTCAAGATGTTCAATGTTCATAAATGACCAGCATGGTCGAATAATAATAAGGCAGAACAGTTGAAACTAGAGCAGCAGCACAGTCAGGTGGAAGTTGAAACTGGAGCAGCAGCATGGCCAGGTAGACTGGGGACAGCAAGGAGTCATCATGTCAGGTAGTCCTGGGGCATGGTCCTAGGGCTCAGGTCAGTTGAAACTGGAACAGCAGCATGGCCAGGTGGACTGGGGACAGCAAGGAGTCATCATGTCAGGTAGTCCTGGGGCATGGTCCTAGGGCTCAGGTCCTCCGAGAGAGAGAAAGAAAGAGAGAAGGAGAGAATTAGAGAACGCACACTTAGATTCACACAGGACACCGAATAGGACAGGAGAAGTACTCCAGATATAACAAACTGACCCCAGCCCCCCGACACATAAACTACTGCAGCATAAATACTGGAGGCTGAGACAGGAGGGGTCAGGAGACACTGTGGCCCCATCCGAGGACACCCCCGGACAGGGCAAAACAGGAAGGATATAACCCCAACCCCACCCCCACCCATCATCTATGTTGTGGGATACCATCATCTCTATAGGATACCATCATCTATATAGGATACCATCATCTCTGTTGTAGGATACCATCATCTCTATAGGATACCATCATATCTGTTGTGGGATGCCATCATCTCTGTAGGATACCATCATCTCTGTAGGATACCATCATCTCTATAGGATACCATCGACTCTGTAGAATACCATCATCTCTGTTGTGGGATACTGTCATCTCTGTTGTGGGATACCATCATCTCTGTTGTGGGATACCATCATCTCTGTTGTGGGTTACCGTCATCTCTGTAGGATACCATCATCTCTGTTGTAGGATACCATCATCTCTGTTGTGGGATACCATCATCTCTGTAGGATACCATCATCTTTGTTGTGGAATACCGTCATCTTTGTTGTGGGATACCATCATCTCTATAGGATACCATCATCTCTATAGGATACCATCATCTCTGTTGTGGGATACCATCATCTCTATAGGATACCATCATCTCTATAGGATACCATCATCTCTATAGGATACCATTATCTCTGTAGGATACCATCATCTCTGTAGGATACCATCATCTCTGTGGGATACCATCATCTCTATAGGATACCATCATCTCTGTGGGATACCATCATCTCTATAGGATACCATCATCTCTGTGGGATACCATCATCTCTATAGGATACCATCATCTCTGTGGGATACCATTATCTGTTGTGGGTTACCGTCATCTCTGTAAATACCATCATCTCTGTTTTGGGATACCATCATCTCTGTAGGATACCATCATCTCTATTGAATACCATCATCTCTGTAGGATACCATCATCTCTGTAGGATACCTTCATCTTTGATTTGGGATACCATCATCTCTGTTGTGGGATACCATCATCTCTATAGGTTACCATCATCTCTGTTTTGGGATACCATCATCTCTGTTGTGGAATACCTTCATCTCTGTTGTGGGATACCATCATCGCTGTAGGATACCATCATCTCTGTGGGATACCATCATCTCTGTGGGATACCATCATCTCTGTAGGATACCATCATCTCTGTGGGATACCATCATCTCTATAGGATACCATCATCTCTGTAGGATACCATCATCTCTGTTGTGGGTTACCGTCATCTCTGTAGGATACCATCATCTCTGTGGGATACCATCATGTCTATAGGATACCATCATCTCTGTGGGATACCATCATATCTGTGGGATACCATCATCTCTATAGGATACCATCATCTCTGTAGGATACCATCATCTCTGTTGTAGGTTACTGTCATCTCTGTAGGATACCATCATCTCTGTTGTAGGATACCATCATCTCTGTTGTGGGATACCATCGTCTCTGAAGGATACCATCATCTTTGTTGTGGAATACCATCATCTCTGTTGTGGGATACCATAATTTCTGTAGGATACCATCATCTCTGTAGGATACCATCATCTCTGTTGTGGGATACCATCATCTCTGTTGTGGGATACCATGATCTCTATAGGATACCATAATCTATGCAGGATACCATTATCTCTGTAGGATACCATCATCTCTGTTGTGGGATACCATCATCTATATAGGATACCATCATCTCTATAGGATACCATCATCTCTGCTGTAGGATACCATCATCTCTGTAGGATACCATCATCTTTGTTGTGGAATACCATCATCTCTGTTGTGGGATACCATAATTTCTGTAGGATACCATCATCTCTGTAGGATACCATCATCTCTGTTGTGGGATACCATCATCTCTGTTGTGGGATACCATGATCTCTATAGGATACCATAATCTATGCAGGATACCATTATCTCTGTAGGATACCATCATCTCTGTTGTGGGATACCATCATCTATATAGGATACCATCATCTCTATAGGATACCATCATCTCTGCTGTAGGATACCATCATCTCTGTAGGATACCATCATCTCTATAGGATACCATCACCTCTATAGGATACCATCATCTCTATAGGATACCATCATCTATGTTGTGGGATACCATCATCTCTATAGGATACCATCATCTATATAGGATACCATCATCTCTGTTGTAGGATACCATCATCTCTATAGGATACCATCATATCTGTTGTGGGATGCCATCATCTCTGTAGGATACCATCATCTCTGTAGGATACCATCATCTCTATAGGATACCATCATCTCTGTAGGATACTATCATCTCTGTTGTGGGATACTGTCATCTCTGTTGTGGGATACCATCATCTCTGTTGTGGGATACCATCATCTCTGTTGTGGGATACCATCATCTCTATAGGATACCATCATCTCTGTAGGATACCATCATCTCTGTTGTGGGATACCATCATCTCTGTAGGATACCATCATCTCTGTTGTGGGATACCATCATCTCTGTAGGATACCGTCATCTCTGTTGTGGGATACCATCATCTCTATAGGATACCATCATCTATGTTGTGGGATACCATCATCTCTGTTGTAGGAAACCATCATCTCTGTAGGAGACCATCATCTCTGTTGTGGGATACCATCATCTCTATAGGATACCATCATCTCTTTTGCGGGATACCATCATCTCTGCAGGATACCATCATCTCTGTAGGATACCATCATCTCTGTTGTGGGATACCATCATCTCTGTTGTGGGATACCATTATCTCTATAGGATACCATAATCTATGCAGGATACCATTATCTCTGTAGGATACCATCATCTCTGTTGTGGGACACCATCATCTATATAGGATACCATCATCTCTATAGGATACCATCATCTCTGCTGTAGGATACCATCATCTCTGTAGGATACCATCATCTCTATAGGATACCATCACCTCTATAGGATACCATCATCTCTATAGGATACCATCATCTATGTTGTGGGATACCATCATCTCTATAGGATACCATCATCTATATAGGATACCATCATCTCTGTTGTAGGATACCATCATCTCTATAGGATACCATAATATCTGTTGTGGGATGCCATCATCTCTGTAGGATACCATCATCTCTGTAGGATACCATCATCTCTATAGGATACCATCATCTCTGTAGGATACTATCATCTCTGTTGTGGGATACTGTCATCTCTGTTGTGGGATACCATCATCTCTGTTGTGGGATACCATCATCTCTGTTGTGGGATACCATCATCTCTATAGGATACCATCATCTCTGTAGGATACCATCATCTCTGTTGTGGGATACCATCATCTCTGTAGGATACCATCATCTCTGTTGTGGGATACCATCATCTCTGTAGGATACCGTCATCTCTGTTGTGGGATACCATCATCTCTATAGGATACCATCATCTATGTTGTGGGATACCATCATCTCTGTTGAAGGAAACCATCATCTCTGTAGGAGACCATCATCTCTGTTGTGGGATACCATCATCTCTATAGGATACCATCATCTCTTTTGCGGGATACCATCATCTCTGCAGGATACCTTCATCTCTGTAGGATACCACCATCTCTGTTGTGGGATACCATCATCTCTGTTGTGGGATACCATCATTTCTTTTGTGGGATACCATCATCTCTGTAGGATACCATCATCTCTGTTGTGGGATACCATCATCTCTATAGGATACCATCATCTCTATAGGATACCATCATCTCTATAGGATACCATTATCTCTGTAGGATACCATCATCTCTGTAGGATACCATCATCTCTGTGGGATACCATCATCTCTATAGGATACCATCATCTCTATAGGATACCATCTGCTCTACAGGATACCATCATCTCTATAGGATACCATCATCTCTGTAGGATACCATCATCTCTATAGGATACCATCATCTCTATAGGATACCATAATCTCTGTGGGATACCATCATCTCTGTAGGATACCATCATCTCTATAGGATACCATCATCTCTATAGGATACCATCATCTCTGTGGGATACCATCATCTCTATAGGATACCATCATCTCTGTTGTGGGATACCATTATCTCTATAGGATACCATAATCTATGCAGGATACCATTATCTCTGTAGGATACCATCATCTCTGTTGTGGGACACCATCATCTATATAGGATACCATCATCTCTATAGGATACCATCATCTCTGCTGTAGGATACCATCATCTCTGTAGGATACCATCATCTCTATAGGATACCATCACCTCTATAGGATACCATCATCTCTATAGGATACCATCATCTATGTTGTGGGATACCATCATCTCTATAGGATACCATCATCTATATAGGATACCATCATCTCTGTTGTAGGATACCATCATCTCTATAGGATACCATAATATCTGTTGTGGGATGCCATCATCTCTGTAGGATACCATCATCTCTGTAGGATACCATCATCTCTATAGGATACCATCATCTCTGTAGGATACTATCATCTCTGTTGTGGGATACTGTCATCTCTGTTGTGGGATACCATCATCTCTGTTGTGGGATACCATCATCTCTGTTGTGGGATACCATCATCTCTATAGGATACCATCATCTCTGTAGGATACCATCATCTCTGTTGTGGGATACCATCATCTCTGTAGGATACCATCATCTCTGTTGTGGGATACCATCATCTCTGTAGGATACCGTCATCTCTGTTGTGGGATACCATCATCTCTATAGGATACCATCATCTATGTTGTGGGATACCATCATCTCTGTTGAAGGAAACCATCATCTCTGTAGGAGACCATCATCTCTGTTGTGGGATACCATCATCTCTATAGGATACCATCATCTCTTTTGCGGGATACCATCATCTCTGCAGGATACCTTCATCTCTGTAGGATACCACCATCTCTGTTGTGGGATACCATCATCTCTGTTGTGGGATACCATCATTTCTTTTGTGGGATACCATCATCTCTGTAGGATACCATCATCTCTGTTGTGGGATACCATCATCTCTATAGGATACCATCATCTCTATAGGATACCATCATCTCTATAGGATACCATTATCTCTGTAGGCTACCATCATCTCTGTAGGATACCATCATCTCTGTGGGATACCATCATCTCTATAGGATACCATCATCTCTATAGGATACCATCTGCTCTACAGGATACCATCATCTCTATAGGATACCATCATCTCTGTAGGATACCATCATCTCTATAGGATACCATCATCTCTATAGGATACCATAATCTCTGTGGGATACCATCATCTCTGTAGGATACCATCATCTCTATAGGATACCATCATCTCTATAGGATACCATCATCTCTGTGGGATACCATCATCTCTATAGGATACCATCATCTCTGTGGGATACCATCATCTCTATAGGATACCATCATCTCTGTGGGATACCATTATCTCTGTTGTGGGTTACCGTCATCTCTGGAATACCATAATCTCTGTTTTGGGATACCATCATCTCTGTAGGATACCATCATCTCTATAGAATACCATCATCTCTGTAGGATACCATCATCTCTGTAGGATACCTTCATCTTTGTTGTGGGATACCATCATCTCTGTTGTGGGATACCATCATCTCTATAGGTTACCATCATCTCTGTTTTGGGATACCATCATCTCTGTTGTGGAATACCTTCATCTCTGTTGTGGGATACCATCATCGCTGTAGGATACCATCATCTCTGTGGGATACCATCATCTCTGTGGGATACCATCATCTCTGTGGGATAGCATCATCTCTATAGGATACCATCATCTCTGTAGGATACCATCATCTCTGTTGTGGGTTACCGTCATCTCTGTAGGATACCATCATCTCTGTGGGATACCATCATGTCTATAGGATACCATCATCTCTGTGGGATACCATCATCTCTATAGGATACCATCATCTCTTTAGATACCATCATCTCTGTTGTGGGTTACCGTCATCTCTGTAGGATACCATCATCTCTGTTGTAGGATACCATCATCTCTGTTGTGGGATACCATCATCTCTGTAGGATACCATCATCTTTGTTGTGGAATACCATCATCTCTGTTGTGGGATACCATAATTTCTGTAGGATACCATCATCTCTGTAGGATACCATCATCTATGTTGTGGGATACCATCATCTCTGTAGGATACCATCATCTCTGTAGGATACCATCATCTCTGTTGTGGGATACCATCATCTCTGTTGTGGCATACCATGATCTCTGTAGGATACCATCATCTCTATAGGATACCATAATCTATGCAGGATACCATCATCTCTGTAGGATACCATCATCTATGTTGTGGGATACCATCATCTCTATAGGATACCATCATCTATATAGGATACCATCATCTCTGTTGTAGGATACCATCATCTCTATAGGATACCATCATATATGTTGTGGGATGCCATCATCTCTGTAGGATACCATCATCTCTGTTGTGGGATACTGTCATCTCTGTTGTGGGATACCATCATCTCTGTTGTGGGATACCATCATCTCTGTTGTGGGACACCATCATCTCTATAGGATACCATCATCTCTGTAGGATACCATCATCTCTGTTGTGGGATACCATCATCTCTGTAGGATACTATCATCTCTGTTGTGGGATACCAACATCTCTATAGGATACCGTCATCTCTGTTGTGGGATACCATCATCTCTATAGGATACCATCATCTTTGTTGTGGGATACCATCATCTCTGTTGTAGGAAACCATCATCTCTGTGGGATACCATCATCTCTGTTGTGGGATACCATCATCTCTGTAGGATACCGTCATCTTTGTTGTGGGATACCATCATCTCTAGAGGATACCATCATCTCTATAGGATACCATCATCTCTGTAGGATACCATCATCTCTGTTGTGGGATACCATCATCTCTATAGGATACCATCATCTCTATAGGATACCATCATCTCTATAGGATACCATTATCTATGTTGGATACCATCATCTCTGTGGGATACCATCATCTCTATAGGATACCATCATCTCTATAGGATACCATCTGCTCTATAGGATACCATCATCTCTATAGGATACCATCATCTCTATAGGATACCATCATCTCTGTTGTGGTATACCATCATCTCTGTAGGATACCATCATCTCTATAAGATACCATCATCTCTATAGGATACCATCATCTCTGTGGGATACCATCATCTCTGTAGGATACCATCATCTCTATAGGATACCATCATCTCTGTGGGATACCATCATCTCTATAGGATACCATCATCTCTTTGGGATACCATCATCTCTATAGGATACCATCATCTCTGTGGGATACCATTATCTCTGTTGTGGGTTACCGTCATCTCTGTAAATACCATCATCTCTGTTTTGGGATATCATCATCTCTGTAGGATACCATCATCTCTATAGAATACCATCATCTCTGTAGGATACCATCATCTCTGTAGGATACCTTCATCTTTGTTGTGGGATACCATCATCTCTGTTGTGGGATACCATCATCTCTATAGGTTACCATCATCTCTGTTTTGGGATACCAACATCTCTGCTGTGGAATACCTTCATCTCTGTTGTGGGATACCATCATCGCTGTAGGATACCATCATCTCTGTCGGATACCATCATCTCTGTGGGATACCATCATCTCTGTAGGATACCATCATCTCTGTGGGATACCATCATCTCTATAGGATACCATCATCTCTGTAGGATACCATCATCTCTGTTGTGGGTTACCGTCATCTCTGTAGGATACCATCATCTCTGTTGTAGGATACCATCATCTCTGTTGTGGGATACCATCATCTCTGTAGGATACCATCATCTTTGTTGTGGAATACCATCATCTCTGTTGTGGGATACCATAATTTCTGTAGGATACCATCATCTCTGTAGGATACCATCATCTATGTTGTGGGATACCATCATCTCTGTAGGATACCATCATCTCTGTCGGATACCATCATCTCTGTGGGATACCATCATCTCTGTAGGATACCATCATCTCTGTGGGATACCATCATCTCTATAGGATACCATCATCTCTGTAGGATACCATCATCTCTGTTGTGGGTTACCGTCATCTCTGTAGGATACCATCATCTCTGTTGTAGGATACCATCATCTCTGTTGTGGGATACCATCATCTCTGTAGGATACCATCATCTTTGTTGTGGAATACCATCATCTCTGTTGTGGGATACCATAATTTCTGTAGGATACCATCATCTCTGTAGGATACCATCATCTATGTTGTGGGATACCATCATCTCTGTAGGATACCATCATCTTTGTTGTGGAATACCATCATCTCTGTTGTGGGATACCATCATCTCTGTAGGATACCATCATCTATGTTGTGGGATACCATCATCTCTGTAGGATACCATCATCTCTGTCGGATACCATCATCTCTGTGGGATACCATCATCTCTATAGGATACCATCATCTCTGTAGGATACCATCATCTCTGTTGTGGGTTACCGTCATCTCTGTAGGATACCATCATCTCTGTTCTGGGATACCATGATCTCTGTAGGATACCATCATCTCTATAGGATACCATTATCTCTGTAGGATACCATCATCTCTGTAGGATACCATCATCTCTGTGGGATACCATCATCTCTATAGGATACCATCATCTCTGTGGGATACCATCATCTCTGTGGGATACCATCATCTCTATAGGATACCATCATCTCTGTAGGATACCATCATCTCTGTTGTGGGTTACCGTCATCTCTGTAGGATACCATCATCTCTGTTGTAGGATACCATCATCTCTGTTGTGGGATACCATCATCTCTGTAGGATACCATCATCTTTGTTGTGGAATACCATCATCTATGTTGTGGGATACCATCATCTCTGTTGGAGGAAACCATCATCTCTGTGGGATACCATCATCTCTGTTGTGGGATACCATCATCTCTGTAGGATACCGTCATCTTTGTTGTGGGATACCATCATCTCTATAGGATACCATCATCTCTATAGGATACCATCATCTCTGTTGTGGGATACCATCATCTCTATAGGATACCATCATCTCTATAGGATACCATCATCTCTATAGGATACCATTATCTCTGTAGGATACCATCATCTCTGTAGGATACCATCATCTCTGTGGGATACCATCATCTCTATAGGATACCATCATCTCTATAGGATACCATCTGCTCCATAGGATACCATCATCTCTATAGGATACCATCATCTCTATAGGATACCATCATCTCTGTTGTGGTATACCATCATCTCTGTAGGATACCATCATCTCTATAGGATACCATCATCTCTATAGGATACCATCATCTCTGTGGGATACCATCATCTCTGTAGGATACCATCATCTCTATAGGATACCATCATCTCTGTGGGATACCATCATCTCTATAGGATACCATCATCTCTGTGGGATACCATCATCTCTATAGGATACCATCATCTCTGTGGGATACCATTATCTCTGTTGTGGGTTACCGTCATCTCTGTAAATACCATCATCTCTGTTTTGGGATACCATCATCTCTGTAGGATACCATCATCTCTATTGAATACCATCATCTCTGTAGGATACCATCATCTCTGTAGGATACCTTCATCTTTGTTTTGGGATACCATCATCTCTGTTGTGGGATACCATCATCTCTATAGGTTACCATCATCTCTGTTTTGGGATACCATCATCTCTGTTGTGGAATACCTTCATCTCTGTTGTGGGATACCATCATCGCTGTAGGATACCATCATCTCTGTGGGATACCATCATCTCTGTGGGATACCATCAACTCTGTAGGATACCATCATCTCTGTGGGATACCATCATCTCTATAGGATACCATCATCTCTGTAGGATACCATCATCTCTGTTGTGGGTTACCGTCATCTCTGTAGGATACCATCATCTCTGTGGGATACCATCATGTCTATAGGATACCATCATCTCTGTGGGATACCATCATCTCTGTGGGATACCATCATCTCTATAGGATACCATCATCTCTGTAGGATACCATCATCTCTGTTGTAGGTTACTGTCATCTCTGTAGGATACCATCATCTCTGTTGTAGGATACCATCATCTCTGTTGTGGGATACCATCATCTCTGTAGGATACCATCATCTTTGTTGTGGAATACCATCATCTCTGTTGTGGGATACCATAATTTCTGTAGGGTACCATCATCTCTGTAGGATACCATCATCTATGTTGTGGGATACCATCATCTCTGTAGGATACCATCATCTCTGTAGGATACCATCATCTCTGTTGTGGGATACCATCATCTCTGTTGTGGGATACCATGATCTCTATAGGATACCATAATCTATGCAGGGTACCATTATCTCTGTAGGATACCATCATCTCTGTTGTGGGATACCATCATCTATATAGGATACCATCATCTCTATAGGATACCATCATCTCTGCTGTAGGATACCATCATCTCTGTAGGATACCATCATCTCTATAGGATACCATCACCTCTATAGGATACCATCATCTCTATAGGATACCATCATCTATGTTGTGGGATACCATCATCTCTATAGGATACCATCATCTATATAGGATACCATCATCTCTGTTGTAGGATACCATCATCTCTATATGATACCATCATATCTGTTGTGGGATGCCATCATCTCTGTAGGATACCATCATCTCTGTAGGATACCATCATCTCTATAGGATACCATCATCTCTGTAGGATACTATCATCTCTGTTGTGGGATACTGTCATCTCTGTTGTGGGATACCATCATCTCTGTTGTGGGATACCATCATCTCTGTTGTGGGATACCATCATCTCTATAGGATACCATCATCTCTGTAGGATACCATCATCTCTGTTGTGGGATACCATCATCTCTGTAGGATACCATCATCTCTGTTGTGGGATACCATCATCTCTGTAGGATACCGTCATCTCTGTTGTGGGATACCATCATCTCTATAGGATACCATCATCTATGTTGTGGGATACCATCATCTCTGTAGGATACCATCATCTCTGTGGGATACCATCATCTCTGTGGGATACCATCATCTCTGTAGGATACCATCATCTCTGTTGTGGGTTACCGTCATCTCTGTAGGATACCATCATCTCTGTTGTAGGATACCATAATCTCTGTTGTGGGATACCATCATCTCTGTAGGATACCATCATCTTTGTTGTGGAATACCATCATCTCTGTTGTGGGATACCATAATTTCTGTAGGATACCATCATCTCTGTAGGATACCATCATCTATGTTGTGGGATACCATCATCTCTGTAGGATACCATCATCTCTGTCGGATACCATCATCTCTGTGGGATACCATCATCTCTGTAGGATACCATCATCTCTGTGGGATACCATCATCTCTATAGGATACCATCATCTCTGTAGGATACCATCATCTCTGTTGTGGGTTACCGTCATCTCTGTAGGATACCATCATCTCTGTTGTAGGATACCATCATCTCTGTTGTGGGATACCATCATCTCTGTAGGATACCATCATCTTTGTTGTGGAATACCATCATCTCTGTTGTGGGATACCATAATTTCTGTAGGATACCATCATCTCTGTAGGATACCATCATCTATGTAGTGGGATACCATCATCTCTGTAGGATACCATCATCTTTGTTGTGGAATACCATCATCTCTGTTGTGGGATACCATCATCTCTGTAGGATACCATCATCTATGTTGTGGGATACCATCATCTCTGTAGGATACCATCATCTCTGTGGGATACCATCATCTCTGTGGGATACCATCATCTCTATAGGATACCATCATCTCTGTAGGATACCATCATCTCTGTTGTGGGTTACCGTCATCTCTGTAGGATACCATCATCTCTGTTCTGGGATACCATGATCTCTGTAGGATACCATCATCTCTATAGGATACCATTATCTCTGTAGGATACCATCATCTCTGTAGGATACCATCATCTCTGTGGGATACCATCATCTCTATAGGATACCATCATCTCTGTGGGATACCATCATCTCTGTGGGATACCATCATCTCTATAGGATACCATCATCTCTGTAGGATACCATCATCTCTGTTGTGGGTTACCGTCATCTCTGTAGGATACCATCATCTCTGTTGTAGGATACCATCATCTCTGTTGTGGGATACCATCATCTCTGTAGGATACCATCATCTTTGTTGTGGAATACCATCATCTATGTTGTGGGATACCATCATCTCTGTTGGAGGAAACCATCATCTCTGTGGGATACCATCATCTCTGTTGTGGGATACCATCATCTCTGTAGGATACCGTCATCTTTGTTGTGGGATACCATCATCTCTATAGGATACCATCATCTCTATAGGATACCATCATCTCTGTTGTGGGATACCATCATCTCTATAGGATACCATCATCTCTATAGGATACCATCATCTCTATAGGATACCATTATCTCTGTAGGATACCATCATCTCTGTAGGATACCATCATCTCTGTGGGATACCATCATCTCTATAGGATACCATCATCTCTATAGGATACCATCTGCTCCATAGGATACCATCATCTCTATAGGATACCATCATCTCTATAGGATACCATCATCTCTGTTGTGGTATACCATCATCTCTGTAGGATACCATCATCTCTATAGGATACCATCATCTCTATAGGATACCATCATCTCTGTGGGATACCATCATCTCTGTAGGATACCATCATCTCTATAGGATACCATCATCTCTATAGGATACCATCATCTCTGTGGGATACCATCATCTCTATAGGATACCATCATCTCTGTGGGATACCATCATCTCTATAGGATACCATCATCTCTGTGGGATACCATTATCTCTGTTGTGGGTTACCGTCATCTCTGTAAATACCATCATCTCTGTTTTGGGATACCATCATCTCTGTAGGATACCATCATCTCTATTGAATACCATCATCTCTGTAGGATACCATCATCTCTGTAGGATACCTTCATCTTTGTTTTGGGATACCATCATCTCTGTTGTGGGATACCATCATCTCTATAGGTTACCATCATCTCTGTTTTGGGATACCATCATCTCTGTTGTGGAATACCTTCATCTCTGTTGTGGGATACCATCATCTCTGTAGGATACCATCATCTCTGTTGTGGGATACCATCATCTCTGTAGGATACCGTCATCTCTGTTGTGGGATACCATCATCTCTATAGGATACCATCATCTATGTTGTGGGATACCATCATCTCTGTTGTAGGAAACCATCATCTCTGTAGGAGACCATCATCTCTGTTGTGGGATACCATCATCTCTGTAGGATACCATCATCTTTGTTGTGGAATACCATCATCTCTGTTGTGGGATACCATAATTTCTGTAGGGTACCATCATCTCTGTAGGATACCATCATCTATGTTGTGGGATACCATCATCTCTGTAGGATACCATCATCTCTGTAGGATACCATCATCTCTGTTGTGGGATACCATCATCTCTGTTGTGGGATACCATCATCTCTGTAGGATACCATCATCTCTGTAGGATACCATCATCTCTGTTGTGGGATACCATCATCTCTGTTGTGGGATACCATTATCTCTGTAGGATACCATCATCTCTGTTGTGGGATACCATCATCTATATAGGATACCATCATCTCTATAGGATACCATCATCTCTGCTGTAGGATACCATCATCTCTGTAGGATACCATCATCTCTATAGGATACCATCACCTCTATAGGATACCATCATCTCTATAGGATACCATCATCTATGTTGTGGGATACCATCATCTCTATAGGATACCATCATCTATATAGGATACCATCATCTCTGTTGTAGGATACCATCATCTCTATAGGATACCATCATATCTGTTGTGGGATGCCATCATCTCTGTAGGATACCATCATCTCTGTAGGATACCATCATCTCTATAGGATACCATCATCTCTGTAGGATACTATCATCTCTGTTGTGGGATACTGTCATCTCTGTTGTGGGATACCATCATCTCTGTTGTGGGATACCATCATCTCTGTTGTGGGATACCATCATCTCTATAGGATACCATCATCTCTGTAGGATACCATCATCTCTGTTGTGGGATACCATCATCTCTGTAGGATACCATCATCTCTGTTGTGGGATACCATCATCTCTGTAGGATACCGTCATCTCTGTTGTGGGATACCATCATCTCTATAGGATACCATCATCTATGTTGTGGGATACCATCATCTCTGTTGTAGGAAACCATCATCTCTGTAGGAGACCATCATCTCTGTTGTGGGATACCATCATCTCTATAGGATACCATGATCTCTTTTGCGGGATACCATCATCTCTGCAGGATACCATCATCTCTGTAGGATACCATCTTCTCTGTTGTGGGATACCATCATCTCTGTTTTGGGATACCATTATCTCTATAGGATACCATAATCTATGCAGGATACCATTATCTCTGTAGGATACCATCATCTCTGTTGTGGGATACCATCATCTATATAGGATACCATCATCTCTATAGGATACCATCATCTCTGCTGTAGGATACCATCATCTCTGTAGGATACCATCATCTCTATAGGATACCATCACCTCTATAGGATACCATCATCTCTATAGGATACCATCATCTATGTTGTGGGATACCATCATCTCTATAGGATACCATCATCTATATAGGATACCATCATCTCTGTTGTAGGATACCATCATCTCTATAGGATACCATCATATCTGTTGTGGGATGCCATCATCTCTGTAGGATACCATCATCTCTGTAGGATACCATCATCTCTATAGGATACCATCATCTCTGTAGGATACCATCATCTCTGTTGTGGGATACCATCATCTCTGTTGTGGGATACCATCATCTCTATAGGATACCATCATCTCTGTAGGATACCATCATCTCTGTTGTGGGATACCATCATCTCTGTAGGATACCATCATCTCTGTTGTGGGATACCATCATCTCTGTAGGATACCGTCATCTCTGTTGTGGGATACCATCATCTCTGTTGTAGGAAACCATCATCTCTGTAGGAGACCATCATCTCTGTTGTGGGATACCATCATCTCTGTAGGATACCATCATCTCTTTTGCGGGATACCATCATCTCTGCAGGATACCATCATCTCTGTAGGATACCATCATCTCTGTTGTGGGATACCATCATCTCTGTTGTGGGATACCATCATTTCTGTTGTGGGATACCATCATCTCTGTAGGATACCATCATCTCTGTTGTAGGATACCATCATCTCTGTAGGATACCATCATCTCTGTTGTGGGATAACATCATCTCTGTTGTGGGATACCATCATTTCTGTTGTGGGATACCATCATCTCTGTAGGATACCATCATCTCTGTTGTAGGATACCATCATCTCTATAGGATACCATCATCTCTGTTGTGGGATACCATCATCTCTGTTGTGGGATACCATCATCTCTGTAGGATACCATCATCTCTGTTGTGGGATACCATCATCTCTGTTGTGTGATACCATCATCTCTATAGGATACCATCATATCTATAGGATACCATCATCTCTGTAGGATACCATCATCTCTGTTGTGGGATACCATCATCTCTGTGGGATACCATCATCTCTGTGGGATACCATCAACTCTGTAGGATACCATCATCTCTGTGGGATACCATCATCTCTATAGGATACCATCATCTCTGTAGGATACCATCATCTCTGTTGTGGGTTACCGTCATCTCTGTAGGATACCATCATCTCTGTGGGATACCATCATGTCTATAGGATACCATCATCTCTGTGGGATACCATCATCTCTGTGGGATACCATCATCTCTATAGGATACCATCATCTCTGTAGGATACCATCATCTCTGTTGTAGGTTACTGTCATCTCTGTAGGATACCATCATCTCTGTTGTAGGATACCATCATCTCTGTTGTGGGATACCATCATCTCTGTAGGATACCATCATCTTTGTTGTGGAATACCATCATCTCTGTTGTGGGATACCATAATTTCTGTAGGGTACCATCATCTCTGTAGGATACCATCATCTATGTTGTGGGATACCATCATCTCTGTAGGATACCATCATCTCTGTAGGATACCATCATCTCTGTTGTGGGATACCATGATCTCTATAGGATACCATAATCTATGCAGGGTACCATTATCTCTGTAGGATACCATCATCTCTGTTGTGGGATACCATCATCTATATAGGATACCATCATCTCTATAGGATACCATCATCTCTGCTGTAGGATACCATCATCTCTGTAGGATACCATCATCTCTATAGGATACCATCACCTCTATAGGATACCATCATCTCTATAGGATACCATCATCTATGTTGTGGGATACCATCATCTCTATAGGATACCATCATCTATATAGGATACCATCATCTCTGTTGTAGGATACCATCATCTCTATAGGATACCATCATATCTGTTGTGGGATGCCATCATCTCTGTAGGATACCATCATCTCTGTAGGATACCATCATCTCTATAGGATACCATCATCTCTGTAGGATACTATCATCTCTGTTGTGGGATACTGTCATCTCTGTTGTGGGATACCATCATCTCTGTTGTGGGATACCATCATCTCTGTTGTGGGATACCATCATCTCTATAGGATACCATCATCTCTGTAGGATACCATCATCTCTGTTGTGGGATACCATCATCTCTGTAGGATACCATCATCTCTGTTGTGGGATACCATCATCTCTGTAGGATACCGTCATCTCTGTTGTGGGATACCATCATCTCTATAGGATACCATCATCTATGTTGTGGGATACCATCATCTCTGTTGTAGGAAACCATCATCTCTGTAGGAGACCATCATCTCTGTTGTGGGATACCATCATCTCTATAGGATACCATGATCTCTTTTGCGGGATACCATCATCTCTGCAGGATACCATCATCTCTGTAGGATACCATCTTCTCTGTTGTGGGATACCATCATCTCTGTTTTGGGATACCATTATCTCTATAGGATACCATAATCTATGCAGGATACCATTATCTCTGTAGGATACCATCATCTCTGTTGTGGGATACCATCATCTCTATAGGATACCATCATCTCTGTAGGATACCATCATCTCTGTTGTGGGATACCATCATCTCTGTAGGATACCATCATCTCTGTTGTGGGATACCATCATCTCTGTAGGATACCGTCATCTCTGTTGTGGGATACCATCATCTCTATAGGATACCATCATCTATGTTGTGGGATACCATCATCTCTGTTGTAGGAAACCATCATCTCTGTAGGAGACCATCATCTCTGTTGTGGGATACCATCATCTCTGTAGGATACCATCATCTTTGTTGTGGAATACCATCATCTCTGTTTTGGGATACCATAATTTCTGTAGGGTACCATCATCTCTGTAGGATACCATCATCTATGTTGTGGGATACCATCATCTCTGTAGGATACCATCATCTCTGTAGGAGACCATCATCTCTGTTGTGGGATACCATCATCTCTGTTGTGGGATACCATGATCTCTATAGGATACCATAATCTATGCAGGGTACCATTATCTCTGTAGGATACCATCATCTCTGTTGTGGGATACCATCATCTATATAGGATACCATCATCTCTATAGGATACCATCATCTCTGCTGTAGGATACCATCATCTCTGTAGGATACCATCATCTCTATAGGATACCATCACCTCTATAGGATACCATCATCTCTATAGGATACCATCATCTATGTTGTGGGATACCATCATCTCTATAGGATACCATCATCTATATAGGATACCATCATCTCTGTTGTAGGATACCATCATCTCTATAGGATACCATCATATCTGTTGTGGGATGCCATCATCTCTGTAGGATACCATCATCTCTGTAGGATACCATCATCTCTATAGGATACCATCATCTCTGTAGGATACTATCATCTCTGTTGTGGGATACTGTCATCTCTGTTGTGGGATACCATCATCTCTGTTGTGGGATACCATCATCTCTGCTGTGGGATACCATCATCTCTATAGGATACCATCATCTCTGTAGGATACCATCATCTCTGTTGTGGGATACTATCATCTCTGTAGGATACCATCATCTCTGTAGGATACCGTCATCTCTGTTGTGGGATACCATCATCTCTATAGGATACCATCATCTATGTTGTGGGATACCATCATCTCTGTTGTAGGAAACCATCATCTCTGTAGGAGACCATCATCTCTGTTGTGGGATACCATCATCTCTATAGGATACCATGATCTCTTTTGCGGGATACCATCATCTCTGCAGGATACCATCATCTCTGTAGGATACCATCTTCTCTGTTGTGGGATACCATCATCTCTGTTTTGGGATACCATTATCTCTATAGGATACCATAATCTATGCAGGATACCATTATCTCTGTAGGATACCATCATCTCTGTTGTGGGATACCATCATCTCTATAGGATACCATCATCTCTGTAGGATACCATCATCTCTGTTGTGGGATACCATCATCTCTGTAGGATACCATCATCTCTGTTGTGGGATACCATCATCTCTGTAGGATACCGTCATCTCTGTTGTGGGATACCATCATCTCTATAGGATACCATCATCTTTGTTGTGGGATACCATCATCTCTGTTGTAGGAAACCATCATCTCTATAGGATACCATGATCTCTTTTGCGGGATACCATCATCTCTGCAGGATACCATCATCTCTGTAGGATACCATCTTCTCTGTTGTGGGATACCATCATCTCTGTTTTGGGATACCATTATCTCTATAGGATTCCATAATCTATGCAGGATACCATTATCTCTGTAGGATACCATCATCTCTGTTGTGGGATACCATCATCTATATAGGATACCATCATCTCTATAGGATACCATCATCTCTGCTGTAGGATACCATCATCTCTGTAGGATACCATCATCTCTATAGGATACCATCACCTCTATAGGATACCATCATCTCTATAGGATACCATCATCTATGTTGTGGGATACCATCATCTCTATAGGATACCATCATCTATATAGGATACCATCATCTCTGTTGTAGGATACCATCATCTCTATAGGATACCATCATATCTGTTGTGGGATGCCATCATCTCTGTAGGATACCATCATCTCTGTAGGATACCATCATCTCTATAGGATACCATCATCTCTGTAGGATACTATCATCTCTGTTGTGGGATACTGTCATCTCTGTTGTGGGATACCATCATCTCTGTTGTGGGATACCATCATCTCTGTTGTGGGATACCATCATCTCTATAGGATACCATCATCTCTGTAGGATACCATCATCTCTGTTGTGGGATACCATCATCTCTGTAGGATACCATCATCTCTGTTGTGGGATACCATCATCTCTGTAGGATACCGTCATCTCTGTTGTGGGATACCATCATCTCTGTTGTAGGAAACCATCATCTCTGTAGGAGACCATCATCTCTGTTGTGGGATACCATCATCTCTATAGGATACCATCATCTCTTTTGCGGGATACCATCATCTCTGCAGGATACCATCATCTCTGTAGGATACCATCATCTCTGTTGTGGGATACCATCATCTCTGTTGTGGGATACCATCATTTCTGTTGTGGGATACCATCATCTCTGTAGGATACCATCATCTCTGTTGTAGGATACCATCATCTCTGTAGGATACCATCATCTCTGTTGTGGGATAACATCATCTCTGTTGTGGGATACCATCATTTCTGTTGTGGGATACCATCATCTCTGTAGGATACCATCATCTCTGTTGTAGGATACCATCATCTCTATAGGATACCATCATCTCTGTTGTGGGATACCATCATCTCTGTTGTGGGATACCATCATCTCTGTAGGATACCATCATCTCTGTTGTGGGATACCATCATCTCTGTTGTGGGATACCATCATCTCTGTTGTGTGATACCATCATCTCTATAGGATACCATCATATCTATAGGATACCATAATCTCTGTAGGATACCATCATCTCTGTTGTGGGATACCATCATCTCTATAGGATTCCATCATCTCTGTTGTGGGATACCATCATCTCTATAGGATACCATCATCTCTGTTGTAGGATACCATCATCTCTATAGGATACCATCATCTCTGTTGTAGGATACCATCATCTCTGTAGGATACCATCATCTCTGTAGGATACCATCATCTTTGAGCTTGTGACCAATAACATTTAATTTGATACGATTTGCAGGACTTGCTTTTTCTGAGTGTGGTGTCCAAAAAGCAGAGCATCTCTTTAATACAGACAGACCTCCCACCATCTTTAAAACCATTGAATCTATATGTTTTGACCAAGACAGTTTACAATCTAAGGTATCACCAAGTAATTTAGTCTGCTCAACTTGTTCAACATCCACACAAAGTTTTTTGTTTGTCATTTGTACGTGATACAGGTCCCACAAAATGCTTACTTGCATGTTCCTTCTGGACAACAGCAATACGAAATACTGGAGCAGGAGGTGGGATGGGAAAGCTTCTCTACAGACCATGCTGACAGGAGGAAGAGTGTCACTCCCTGACCTTAGAGATCCTTATTTATTCTCTATGTTTGGTTAGGTCAGGGTGTGACTCGGGTGGGAAAATCTAAGTGTTCTATTTCTTTGTTGTTTTTGCCTAGTGTGGTTCCCAATCAGAGGCAGCTGTCTATCGTTGTCTCTGATTTTTGATTTATTTCACCTTTATTTAACCAGGTAGGCTAGTTGAGAACAAGTTCTCATTTACAACTGCGACCTGGCCAAGATAAAGCATAGCAGTGTGAACAGACAACAACACAGAGTTAGTTACACATGGAGTAAACGATTAACAAGTCAATAACACAGTAGAAAAAAAAGAGTCTATATACATTGTGTGCAAAAGGCATGAGGAGGTAGGCGAATATTACAATTTAGCAGATTAACACTGGAGTGATACATGATCAGATGGTCATGTGCAGGTAGAGATACTGGTGTGCAAAAGAGCAGAAAAGTAAATAAATAAAAACAGTATGGGGATGAGGTAGGTAAAATTGGGTGGGCTATTTACCGATGGACTATGTACAGCTGCAGTGATCGGTTAGCTGCTCAGATAGCAGATGTTTAAAGTTGGGGAGGGAGATAAAAGTCTCCAACTTCAGCGATTTTTGCAATTCGTTCCAGTCACAGGCAGCAGAGAACTGGAACGAAAGGCGGCCAAATGAGGTGTTGGCTTTAGGGATGATTAGTGAGATACACCTGCTGGAGCGCGTGCTACGGGTGGGTGTTGACGTCGTAACCAGTGAACTGAGATAAGGCAGAGCTTTACCTAGCATGGACTTGTAGATGACCTGGAGCCAGTGGGTCTGGCGACGAATATGTAGCGAGGTCCAGCCGACTAGAGCATACAGGTCGCAGTGGTGGGTGGTATAAGGTGCTTTAGTAACAAAACGGATGGCACTGTGATAAACTGCATCCAGTTTGCTGAGTAGAGTGTTGGAAGCCATTTTGTAGATGACATCGGCGAAGTCGAGGATCGGTAGGATAGTCAGTTTTACTAGGGTAAGTTTGGCGGCGTGAGTGAAGGAGGCTTTGTTGTGAAATAGAAAGCCGACTCTAGATTTGATTTTAGATTGGCGATGTTTGATATGAGTCTGGAAGGAGAGTTTACAGTCTAGCCAGACACCTAGGTACTTATAGATGTCCACATATTTTATGTCGGAACCATCCAGGGTGGTGATGCTAGTCAGGCGTGCAGGTGCAGGCAGCGAACGGTTGAAAAGCATGCATTTGGTTTTACTAGCGTTTAAGAGCAGTTGGAGGCCACGGAAGGAGTGTTGTATGGCATTCAAGCTCGTTTGGAGGTTAGATAGCACAGTGTCCAAGGAAGGGCCAGAAGTATACAGAATGGTGTCGTCTGCGTAGAGGTGGATCAGGGAATCGCCCGCAGCAAGATCAACATCATTGATATATACAGAGAAAGGAGTCTGCCCGAGAATTGAACCCTGTGGCACCCCCATAGAGACTGCCAGAGGACTGGACAACAGGCCCTCCTATTTGACACACTGAACTCTGTCTGCAAAGTAGTTGGTGAACCAGGCAAGGCAGTCATTAGAAAAACCGAGGCTACTGAGTCTGCCGATAAGAATATGGTGATTGACAGAGTCGAAAGCCTTGGCCAGGTCGATGAAGACGGCTCCACAGTACTGTCTTTTATCGATGGCGGTTATGATATCGTTTAGTACCTTGAGGTGCACCCGTGACCGGCTCTGAAACCAGATTGCACGGCAGAGAAGGTACGGTGGGATTCGAGATGGTCAGTGATCTGTTTGTTGACTTGGCTTTCGAAGACCTTAGATAGGCAGGGCAGGATGGATATAGGTCTGTAACAGTTTGGGTCCAGGGTGTCTCCCACTTTGAAGAGGGGGCAGCTTTCCAATCCTTGGGGATCTCAGACAATATGATAGAGAGGTTGAATTATCATGGATTATCATGGATTTATCGGTGGTGACTGTGTTACCTAGCCTCAGTGCAGTGGGCAGCTGGGAGGAGGTGCTCTTGTTCTCCATGGACTTTACAGTGTCCCATAACTTTTTGGAGTTAGAGCTACAGGATGCAAATTTCTGCTTGAAAAAGCTAGCCTTTGCTTTCCTGACTGACTGCGTGTATTGGTTCCTGACTTCCCTGAACAGTTGCATGTCGCGGAGACTATTCGATGCTATTGCAGTCCGCCACAGGATGTTTTTGTGCTGGTCGAGGGCAGTCAGGTCTGGAGTGAACCAAGGGCTATATCTGTTCTTAGTTCTGCATTTTTTTGAACGGAGCATGCTTATCTAAGATGGTGAGGAAGTTACTTTTAAAGAATAGCCAGGCACCCTCAACTGACGGGATGCGGTCAATATCCTTCCAGGATACCCGGGCCAGGTCGATTAGAAAGGCCTGCTCGCAGAAGTGTTTTAGGGAGCTTTTGACAGTGATGAGCGGTGGTCGTTTGACTGCGGACCCGTAGGATTGGGGATCATATATAAGTTGTGATTTTCCGTTTGGGTTTTGTGGGATCTTGTTTTCTGTTTAGTGTCTGTGCCTGACGGAACTGTTCACTTTCATTTTTGAATTTGTTATTTTTGTTTAAGTATATATCATGAACACTTTCCACACTGCGCTTTGGTCCACTCTTCCTTCCACCGACAACAGGCGTTACAAAGAGGAGGAGGAAGACATCATGGAGTAGGAGGCGGGAGATGTGAAAGCTTCTCTACAGACCATGCTGACACAGGTTAACCAGGAGGAAGAGGAGGAAGATGAGGAAGACATCATGGAGGAGGAGATTGATGAATAGAAGAAAGAAGAGGAAGACCAGTACTTCAGGGATAGCTGGGAGATTTGACACTGAAGAGGAAGACCAGTACTTCAGGGATAGCTGGGAGATTTGACACCGAAGAGGAAGACCAGTACTTCAGGGATAGCTGGGAGATTTGACACTGAAGAGGAAGACCAGTACTTCAGGGATAGCTGGGAGATTTGACACCGAAGAGGAAGACCAGTACTTGACACTGGGGTTTGGGGGTCTCCTGTGTTCTATTGTGTTCTCTGCAGAACACATGACCCCACCATATCCATCTCCTGAACAATCACCCTCTGTTGTGTTGCTAGACAATTATAAATTGCAGAGAGATTTGACTATATACCAGCCTCAGTTATATTTCTTCAGTTATGTCCAAAAACACATTCCAATATTTTTGCATTATGTTAAGACACTGATACAAATCGTGTCCGTTTTAAATATGCTTATGGTAGCAGTCTAATTTGGAAGAAAATCATTTGCATACATGTTTTTGTTTGTTTACTATGTGTAGACATATTGTTATATGTTGATAAGAATTGTGTGGTTTCTAACTTTTGACAGCTCCAGTTAGGTTAACCAGGTTGAAAAAGCAGCGCCTTAAAACGCTAGACAATCCGATTCATAGATAATATTATTGCTACAAGAGATTGAGACTGTTTCTCATAACTTTTAATATGACTGTCTGAAACAGCTATTTATAATGATAATGTTGAGCATTCCATGCGAATAATTGTTGACTATTCCATTTTGATTATGTTGAGCATTCCATTTTGATTATATTGAGCTTTCCATTATGGTTATGTTGAGCATTTCTTTTTGATTATGTTGAGCATTCCATTTTGATTATATTGAGCTTTCCATTATGGTTATGTTGAGCATTCCATTTTGATTATATTGAGCTTTCCATTATGGTTATGTTGAGCATTCCATTTTAATTATGTTGAGCATTCCATTTTGATTATGTTGAGTATTCCTTGTTTGATTATGTTGAGCATTCCATTTTGATTATGTTGAGCATTCCTTGTTTGATTATGTTGAGTATTCCAATTTTGATTATGTTGAGCATTCCATGTTGATTATGTTGAGAATTCCATTTTGATTATGTTTAGCATTCCATTTTGATTATGTTGAGCATTCCATTTTGATTACGTTGAGCATTCCATTTTGATTATGTTGAGCATTCCATTTTGATTATGTTGAGCATTCCATTTTGATTATGTTGAGCATTCCATTTTGATTATGTTGAGCATTCCATTTTGATTATGTTGAGCATTCCATTTTGATTATGTTGAGCATTCCATTTTGATTATGTTGAGCAATCCATCCCAATGGATCAATTGATTGTGTGTTTGTGATGCTAAATGCTAACCAGAGGTTGTGTGTATTTGATGGTAAATGTTAAAAGTTGCTTCTTTCATAACTCATTACGATGATTGGACTACAGAATGTTTTTCTTTTAGTCCATGCTATGACCTCTTCCTTGCTGTGCTACAGAGGAGAGGAGGAAGCTAACTTGAATCCTTTATACTTCTCTTCTGTCCGGTCTGTGTCGCTAGTTAAGGAACTGTGAATACTGTTAAGACACTTTTATCTCTATACTGTATAAGATTCTGACTGTGTTAGCTTGGCAGTAACAATATACCTTTTCATTTAATAGAACCAGTCCAACCTTTAGCTGGTATGATGTATATCAAGCTAGTGTGTTGTACTGAGTGGAAAATGTCAACTGGCAAAGAAAGGTTCTTAGTCACTACTGTTTCTTCACTATTGTCTTTAAAAAGCACTTTCTTTGTTATTAGTTTATTGTCTTTGTTGCTTTAATTTGATAAATGGATTATTCTGTGAGAGACAATGAGTATGCCACCACGGAGCTACGTGTTCATTTCTCTGGGTACTACTTATTGTGACTGTGCTCTTGCTACAACCAGTCTTTGGATTCAAATACACCTAGCAGCAGTGACATTTCCCCGACTGTTAAAGGTCATTTATGTTTGAGCTGACATCCACAATGTCAACTGCGAATGCAATCTCTGCGAACGTCAGGGAAACTGCTTGTCAAGTGTAGTGCGACGTGTGTGCATTGTGATTTGATTTAATCCCAGCCTGTGTCTGTTGCTCCCATTAACCATTGTTGTTGCTGTTGTTTACAACCCAGCCCTCTATACTGCATGGATTCCAATCATGTTGTACCATCTCACTAAATACAGCATGTACCATTTAACTCCATACGCTGCTATTTCTGTTTTCTTCATGACAGGGAGGGTGGTCAGATTCAACTCCTGGTATCATTGATACAAATGCTGTGATGAGATTTTGTGTAAAACAATGAATTTCAAGATTATCTGCGCTGTATGTTTAGGTAGCTAGCCAGACGGTTTAAGTGGAATTATAAAATAAAAAAATAGAATTACCTGCCAATATGCAAATATTCCATTCAAACAATGCAGGCAATCCACAGCCATACACGGTCTGAAATCAGTTGACGACAGGACTTAGACAAGTTGTAAAGGCAACTTACTGATATTGTATCATATTATACCAACAAAACAAAAACTGATACATTTATTGTCTGTTTACATATATTTTAGAGGCAATGTTTTTGCAGACAATTGGAATAAAACCTGTGCAAACTGTATTTATGGAGAATGATCACAGTCTGGAGCCCCTGCTGGCAACGTGTCTGGAAGCCTGTCAAGGGATTTCAAACACAGCTGAGTGGTATGGGGCTTCCTCCTCAGAACAATTGGTCTTCACATCTCTGCCAGCCTACAGGCAGATTGCTTGCCAGGTCCTGCTGCCTGCCAGGCTGCCCGTAGCTGCCACATCCATCATCCTGAAGACGGCTTTAACAACTAGCCCCTGGCACCAACCACCAGACACACAAGCCCAGTCTGGACAGACTGGTAAACCCCCTCCCTCCTCATAGCCTCCTCTTCAAACATCCAGCTCCTGGCACCAACCACGAGACACTAGCCTGGACCAGACCAGACCGGTAACCACCTCCTCAAACATCCAGCTCCTGGCACATACACCAGCCCAGCCTGGACCAGATCAGCCCGGTAACCTTCTCCTCCTGGCACCAACACCAGCCCAGCCTGGACCGGACCAGACCAGCCCGGTAACCTCCTCCTGGCACCAACACCAGCCCAGCCTGGACCAGACCAGACCGGTAACCTCCTCTTCCTGGCACCAACACCAGCCCAGCCTGGACCAGACCAGACCGGTAACCTCCTCCTCCTGGCACCAACACCAGCCCAGTCTGGACCAGATCAGCCCGGTAACCTCCTCCTCCTGGCACCAACACCAGCCCAGCCTGGACCGGACCAGACCAGCCCGGTAACCTCCTCCTGGCACCAACACCAGCCCAGCCTGGACCAGACCAGACCGGTAACCTCCTCTTCCTGGCACCAACACCAGCCCAGCCTGGACCAGACCAGACCGGTAACCTCCTCCTCCTGGCACCAACACCAGCCCAGCCTGGACCGGACCAGACCAGCCCGGTAACCTCCTCCTGGCACCAACACCAGCCCAGCCTGGACCAGACCAGACCGGTAACCTCCTCTTCCTGGCACCAACACCAGCCCAGCCTGGACCAGACCAGACCGGTAACCTCCTCCTCCTGGCACCAACACCAGCCCAACCTGGACCAGACCAGACCGGTAACCTCCTCCTCCTGGCACCAACACCAGCCCAGCCTGGATGGTCCGGTATCCCCCAGACCATCGCTTCACATTTATAACCATTTAAAATGTATAACAGGCACCGACTAGGACTCAAACCAAGGTCCAGCGATAGTCAACAGGCCCTGAACAGGACTCAAACCAAGGTCCAGCGACTGTCAACAGGCCCCAAACAGGACTCAAACCAAGGTCCAGCGACAGTCAACAGGCCCCAAACAGGACTCAAACCAAGGTCCAGCGACAGTCAACAGGCCCTGACTAGGACTCTAACCAAGGTCCAGCGACTGTCAACAGGCCCCAAACAGGACTCAAACCAAGGTCCAGCGACAGTCAACAGGCCCTGACTAGGACTCTAACCAAGGTCTAGCGACAGTCAACAGGCCCGAACAGGACTCTAACCAAGGTCTAGCGACAGTCAACAGGCCCTGACTAGGACTCTAACCAAGGTCTAGCGACAGTCAACAGGCCCGAACAGGACTCTAACCAAGGTCCAGCGACTGTCAACAGGCCCTGACTAGGACTCTAACCAAGGTCTAGCAACAGTCAACAGGCCCGAACAGGACTCTAACCAAGGTCCAGTGACTATCAACAGGATGGCCTTTCTAGGGAGTTTTTCCTAGCCACCGTGCTTCTACACCTGCATTGCTTGCTGTTTGGGGTTTTAGCCTGGGTTTCTGTACAGCACTTTGACATATCAGCTGATGTAAGAAGGGTTTTATAAATACATTTGATTTGATTAGCATGAGGTTGTAACTAATAAGAACATTTCCCAGGACATAGACATATCTGATATAGGTAGAAATCTTAAATTATTGTTAATCCAACTGCACTGTCCAACTGCACTGTACAGTAGCTATTACAGTGAAATAATACCATGCTATAGTTTTTGTTAACATTAACAATTATCAATAAACAAATTAGGCACATTTGGGCAGTCTTGATGCAACATTATTAACAGAAATGCAATGGTTCATTGGTTCAGTCAAAAACTTTGCACATACACTGAATCCATCTAGTGTCCAAAATCTAAATTGCACCTGGGCTGGAATAATATGGGGTGGCAGTTAGCCTAGTGGTTAGAGTGTTGGACTGGTAACGAAAAGGTTGCAAGATCGAATCCCTGAGCTGACAAGGTACAAATCTGTCATTCTGCCCCTGAACAAGGCAGTTAACCCACTGTTCGTAGGCCAGTTAACCCACTGTTCCTAGACCAGTTAACCCACTGTTCGTAGGCCAGTTAACCCACTGTTCGTAGGCCAGTTAACCCACTGTTCCTAGGCCAGTTAACCCACTGTTCCTAGGCCAGTTAACCCACTGTTCCTAGGCCAGTTAACCCACTGTTCCTAGGACAGTTAACCCACTGTTCCTAGGACAGTTAACCCACTGTTCCTAGGACAGTTAACCCACTGTTCCTAGGACAGTTAACCCACTGTTCCTAGGCCAGTTAACCCACTGTTCCTAGACCAGTTAACCCACTGTTCCTAGGCCAGTTAACCCACTGTTCCTAGGCCAGTTAACCCACTGTTCCTAGACCAGTTAACCCACTGTTCCTAGACCAGTTAACCCACTGTTCCTAGACCAGTTAACCCACTGTTCCTAGGACAGTTAACCCACTGTTCCTAGACCAGTTAACCCACTGTTCCTAGGACAGTTAACCCACTGTTCCTAGGCCAGTTAACCCACTGTTCCTAGACCAGTTAACCCACTGTTCCTAGGCCAGTTAACCCACTGTTCCTAGACCAGTTAACCCACTGTTCCTAGACCAGTTAACCCACTGTTCCTAGACCAGTTAACCCCCTGTTCCTAGACCAGTTAACCCACTGTTCCTAGGCCAGTTAACCCACTGTTCCTAGACCAGTTAACCCACTGTTCCTAGGCCAGTTAACCCACTGTTCCTAGGCCAGTTAACCCACTGTTCCTAGACCAGTTAACCCACTGTTCCTAGACCAGTTAACCCACTGTTCCTAGACCAGTTAACCCCCTGTTCCTAGACCAGTTAACCCACTGTTCCTAGGCTGTCATTGAAAACAAGAAGTAGTTCTTAAATGACTTGATAAATAAAGGTCCATTTAAAAAAGAAATAATATATTATGGCCTTTCTCTTGCATTTCCAAGATGATGGTACAAAAGAACGGTAGTTTTTTTCTTTGTATTATCCTTTACTAGATCTATTGTGTTATATTACTATTAATTAATACTATATTCCTTTTGCATTTCCATAAACTTCAAAGTGTTTCCTTTCAAATGGTACCAATAATATGCATATCCTTGCTTCAGGACCTGAGCAGTTAGATTTGGGTATGTAATTTTAGGAGAAAACTGAAAATTAAGAGGATTAACATTCACAGAGCTACACCTCCTCTGGCGTAGACAACCCCCCACCACAGTCACAACCAGACATTGATTGATTGGAGACAGCTTGTGTCAATTACAGAACATTTCCTAGAATTCCTGACCTGCAGCAAAACTGGTGGACAGTGCTGGAAATACTGGTAAAAGCGCCTGGAAAAACTCCTGGCCCTAACTATAATCCAATCAAGTACAGGCTTAACTGAGTGAACAACAGAGACAGAATCCAATATGGAATTTTATTAAATAGTTTGGGGTATGGCCTCGTCTCCGAGGATGGTGTGATGACAGGTAGTCCTTTGCTGGGCAGCTGGCTTGGTTGGACCATGATAGTTTGTTGTTGATGTGGACGCCAGAACTGTGCTCAGTTCTCCTTTTCCTGTAGTCCACAATCTTCTCTTTAGTCTTGCGTGGTAAATGTGTTGTTACCTACCCCCACCACCTGGGGGCATCCTGCCAGGAAGTCTAGGACACAGTTGCAGAGGGAGCTGTTTAGTCCAAGGGTCCTTAGCATAGTGATGAGCTTTGAGGGTACTATGGTGTTGAACGCTGAGCTGTAGTCAATGAATAGCATTCTCATATAGGTGTTCCTTTTGTGCAGGTGAGAAAGGGCAGTGTGGAATGCAATAGAGATTACATCATCTGTGGATCTGTTGGTGTGGTATGCAAATTGCAGTGTGTCTAGGGTTTCTGGGAAAATGGTGTTGATGTTAGCCATGACCAGCCTTTTAAAGCATTTCATGGATACAGACGTGACTACTACGGGTCGGTAGTCATTTAGGCAGGTTACCTTAGTGTTCTTGTGCACAGGGACTATGGTGGTCTGCTTGAAACATGTTGGTATTACAGACTCAGACAGGGAGAGGTTGAAAATGTCAGTGAAGACACTGCTCCGTCTGACCCAGCGGCCTTGTGAATGTTGACCTGTTTAAACGTCTTACTCACATCGGCTGCGGAGAGCGTGATCACACAGTCATCCGGAATAGTTGGTGCTCTCATGCATGTTTCAGTGTTACTTGCCTCGAAGCAAGCATAGAAGTAATCATCTGGTAGGCTCGTGTCACTGGGCAGCTCTCAACTCTGCTTCTCTTTGTAGTCTGTAATAGTTTTAAACCCTTGCCACATGCGACGAGCCCTGCCACGTCCGATGATACGTTAGTATTCCATCCCACTTTGATGACACGTTTGTATTCAATCCCACTATGATGACACGTTTGTATTCAATCCCACTATGATGACACATTTGTATTCAATCCCACTATGATGACACGTTTGTATTCAATCCCACTATGACACGTTTGTATTTAATCCCACTATGATGACACGTTTGAGTTCAATCCCACTATGATGATACGTTAGTATTCAATCCCACTATGATGACACGTTTGTATTCAATCCCACTATGATGATACGTTAGTATTCAATCCCACTATGATGACACATTTGAGTTCAATCCCACTATGATGACACGTTTGTATTCAATCCCACTATGATGACACGTTTGTATTCATCCCACTATGATACGTTTGTATTCAATCCCACTATGATGACATGTTTGCATTCATCCCACTATGATGACACGTTTGTATTCAATCCCACTATGATGACACGTTTGTATTCAACCCCACTATGATGACACGTTTGAGTTCAATCCCACTATGATGACACGTTTGAGTTCAATCCCACTATGATGACACGTTTGAGTTCAATCCCACTATGATGACACGTTAGTATTCAATCCCACTATGATGACACGTTAGTATTCAATCCCACTATGATGACACATTTGTATTCAATCCCACTATGATGACACGTTTGTATTCAATCCCACTATGACACGTTTGTATTCAATCCCACTATGATGACACGTTTGAGTTCAATCCCACTATGATGATACGTTAGTATTCAATCCCACTATGATGATACGTTAGTATTCAATCCCACTATGATGACACGTTTGTATTCAATCCCACTATGATGACACGTTTGTATTCAATCCCACTATGCCACTAGATCAGGAAACAGAGGGAATTATGTTCTGCTTAAAGATGAGGTTAACGAGCATTCAGAACATCCTTCCTGATTGTAGAGATGAGGTTAACGAGCATTCAGAACATCCTTCCTGATTGTAGAGATGAGGTTAACGAGCATTCAGAACATCCTTCCTGATTGTAAAGATGAGGTTAACGAGCATTCAGAACATCCTTCCTGATTGTAAAGATGAGGTTAACGAGCATTCAGAACATCCTTCCTGATTGTAGAGATGAGGTTAACGAGCATTCAGAACATCCTTCCTGATTGTAGAGATGAGGTTAACGAGCATTCAGAACATCCTTCCTGATTGTAGAGATGAGGTTAACGAGCATTCAGAACATCCTTCCTGATTGTAAAGATGAGGTTAACGAGCATTCAGAACATCCTTCCTGATTGTAGAGATGAGGTTAACGAGCATTCAGAACATCCTTCCTGATTGTAGAGATGAGGTTAACGAGCATTCAGAACATCCTTCCTGATTGTAGAGATGAGGTTAACGAGCATTCAGAACATCCTTCCTGATTGTAGAGATGAGGTTAACGAGCATTCAGAACATCCTTCCTGATTGTAAAGATGAGGTTAACGAGCATTCAGAACATCCTTCCTGATTGTAGAGATGAGGTTAAACCAGCATTCAGAAAATCCTTCCTGATTGTAAAGATGAGGTTAAACGAGCATTCAGAACATCCTTCCTGATTGTAAAGATGAGGTTAACGAGCATTCAGAACAGCCTTCCTGATTGAACTTTGTAAACTACATCATATGACAAATGGATTATGGTATCTATGTGAAAATGTCCCAGTACTGTTTAAATATAACTGCTGTTATATAATGTAAGGTCAATGTAAGCAGGAAAAACAGAACTAGACAATCATTTGTGCCAGGTGTGATATCCCTCCTAAATAGCTTGAGTGAATGTCCCCATTGACCCCGTAAGGCCAGCAGGCTAATGTCCCCATTGACCCCGTAAGGCCAGCAGGCTAATGTCCCCATTGACCCCGTAAGGCCAGCAGGCTAATGTCCCCATTGACCCAGTACCAGTACACACATCATGTACACATTTAAAGTGGTGTTTAAATACAAAACCAGATTGACAAAACAACTTTCATAACAGTTATGCACCAATACAAATAATAATAGTAAGAAATAAGAAATAAAACGTATTTTTTTAGTAAATAAGAAAAGACTGGCCTGCTGGCCTTACGGGGTCAATGGGGACATTAGCCTGCTGGCCTTATGGGGTCAATGGGGACATTAGCCTGCTGGCCTTACGGGGTCAATGGGGACATTAGCCTGCTGGCCTTACGGGGTCAATGGGGACATTAGCCTGCTGGCCTTACGGGGTCAATGGGGACATTAGCCTGCTGGCCTTACGGGGTCAATGGGGACATTAGCCTGCTGGCCTTACGGGGTCAATGGGGACATTCACCCAAGCTATTTAGGAGGGATATCACACCTGGCACAAATGATTGTCTAGTTCTGTTTTTCCTGCTTACATTGACCTTACATTATTCTCGATCACCACTTAGATGACAGTTCTAATGAACAGAAAACCTAGGAATGCACTCACTGCCTTATCTAAAAACCTCAGAGCTCAGTTTCATCGGTTCAACCATAGGTTAACTACCATATCTGCTTACTTAATCCACAACCCATTCGTTTCTGCCTAGTTGGAATGGTGTTCATTAACTTTAATTACTCCTTGTCCATGTCACGCAATCCCTTCTTATGAACTCATATTGTTAATCAGATATAATAAAACAGAATATAAGTTTACATTGTTACAGTTCCATTTAAAATGATTTGTTCAGTCATTTAATCATAATTTTCCCAACAAAAACGTAATGTTAACTTTCACTGCTATGCGGATGACACACAGCTGTACATTTCAATGAAACATGGTGAAGCCCCAAAATTGCCCTCGCTAGAAGCCTGTGTTTCAGACATAAGGAAGTGGATGGCTGCAAACTTTCTACTTTTAAACTTGGACAAAACAGAGATGCTTGTTCTAGGTCCCAAGAAACAAAGAGGTCTTCTGTTGAATCTGACAATTAATCTTAATGGTTGTACAGTCGTCTCAAATAAAACTGAAGGACCTCGGCGTTACTCTGGACCCTAATCTCTCTTTTGACGAACATATCAAGACTGTTTCAAGGCAGCTTTTTTCCACCTACGTAACATTGCAAAAATCAGAAACTTTCTGTCCAAAAATGATGCAGAAAAATGTATCCATGCTTTTGTTACTTCTAGGTTAGACTACTGCAATGCTCTACTTTCCGGCTACCCGGATAAAGCACTAAATAAACTTCAGTTAGTGCTAAATATGGCTGCTAGAATCCTGACTAGAACCAAAAAAAATTATCATATTACTCCAGTGCTAGCCTCCCTACACTGGCTTCCTGTTAAGGCAAGGGCTGATTTCAAGGTTTTACTGCTAACCTACAAAGCATTACATGGGCTTGCTCCTACCTATCTTTCTGATTTGGTCCTGCCGTACATACCTACACGTACGCTACGGTCACAAGATGCAGGCCTCCTAATTGCCCCTAGAATTTCTAAGCAAACAGCTGGAGGCAAGGCTTTCTCCTATAGAGCTCCATTTTTATGGAATGGTCTGCCTACCCATGTGAGAGATGCAGACTCGGTCTCAACCTTTAAGACTTTACTGAAGACTCATCTCTTCAGTGGGTCATATGATTGAGTGTAGTCTGGCCCAAGTGTGTGAAGGTGAACGGAAAGGCTCTGGAGCAACGAACCGCCCTTGCTGTCTCTGCCTGGCCGGTTCCCCTCTTTCCACTGGGAATCTCTGCCTCTAACCCTATTACAGGGGCTGAGTCACTGGCTTACTGGTGCTCTTTCATGCCGTCCCTAGGAGGGGTGCATCACTTGAGTGGATTGAGTCACTGACGTGATCTTCCTGTCTGGGTTGGCACCCCCTCCCTTGGTTGTGCCGTGGCGGAGATCTTTGTGGGCTATACTCGGCCGTGTCTCAGGATGGTAAGTTGGTGGTTGAAGATATCCCTCTAGTGGTGTGGGGGCTGTGCTTTGGCAAAGTGGGTGGGGTTATATCCTTCCTGTTTGGCCCTGTCCGGGGATATCATCGAATGGGGCCACAGTGTCTCCTGACCCCTCCTGTCTCAGCCTCCAGTATTTATGCTGCAGTAGTTTATGTGTGGAGGGCTAGGGTCAGTTTGTTATATCTGGAATACTTCTCCTGTCTTATCCGGTTTCCTGTGTGAATGTTAGTATGCTCTCTCTAATTCTATCTTTCTTTCTCGCTCTCGGAGGACATGAGCCCTAGGACCATGCCTCAGGACTACCTGGCATGATGACTCCTTGCTATCCCCAGTCCACCTGGCCGTGCTGCTGCTCCAGTTTCAACTGTTCTGCCTGTGATTATTATTATTTGACCATGCTGGTCATTTATGAACATTCGAACATCTTGGCCATGTTCTGTTATAATCTCCACCCGGCACAGCCAGAAGAGGACTGGCCACCCCTCATAGCCTGGTTCCTCTCTAGGTTTCTTCCTAGGTTTTGGCCTTTCTAGGGAGTTTTTCCTAGCCACCGTGCTTCTACACCTGCATTGCTTCGTTGTTTGGGGTTTTAGGCTGGGTTTCTGTACAGCACTTTTTCTTTTTCTTTTACCTTATTTTCAATGACGGCCTAGGAACAGTGGGTTAACTGCCTGTTCAGGGTCAGAACGACAGATTTGTACCTTGTCAGCTCGGGGGTTTGAACTTGCAACCTTCCGGTTACTAGTCCAACACTCCAACCACTAGGCTACGCTGCCGCCCCACTTTGAGATATCAGCTGATGTAAGAAGGGCTAAATAAACAAATTTGATTTGAAGTGTCACTCCACATTGACAACCTTGATAGCTTGCCAGGGTTCTGCTAGTTCTCCACTTTGAAGTAATATTGGATTTGAGAGAGTAAGGTCTCTTGTCACACTAATCAACATTTAATAATTTCAGACAAGACTGAGGTTACTTCAGTGTATGGTTTATATGGATTAACCGGTGACAACTCAGCCCCTGATCAACACCACGAGAAACCCTGTACTTGTCACTACTCTGGTCATTCTCCGGTGACAACTCAGCCCCTGATCAACACCACGAGAAACCCTGTACTTGTCACTACTCTGGTCATTCTCCGGTGACAACTCAGCCCCTGATCAACACCATGAGAAACCCTGTACTTGTCACTACTCTGGTCATTCTCCGGTAACAACCCAGCCCCTGATCAACACCATGAGAAACCCTGTACTTGTCACTACTCTGATGGATTATGCCATGAACAACTAAACACATCATCTCTGGGAAATAATAACTACAGATGATCAATATTTGTCCAATGGTCAACAGTTAACCTCATAACCTTACTGCAGGCAAAATGTTGTGCAGAGCAATCGTGTTATGTACTGTATGATTGGCAAATCTCTGGGCAAATCTCTGGACCGCCGCTAGCCATAATGTTGGAGTTTAACCTCATTTATACCTGGCACTGACATGTGTCTTTTGTGCTGGCTTGTCCACATTCTGATCTTGCCCACATTTTTGGAAACATGTCTACACATGGCATTAAAATGTGGCTGTTATCTGTCCACTGTGTCTGCATTGTGACCAGTTTTCCTGGTCCCTCCCTGTATGCAAATTATTTGACAGCTATTCTTTCAAAAAAGAATACAGTATGTATTTATTTATTTCAAAACACATATTGATACCTCGAGTCAATGGTCCCACCTGTCAATGATTTTAGAAAGTGGGATAATGATGATGTGAATGGTTTCACTGTCCAGATCTGTCAACACTTGTAAGAAATCCTGACACAATTCTACCTCCAGAGGTAGTCAGGAAGATCTGCTAACAATCAGAACACAATGCACCGTTTAATCATCTGTGGGCACAATTAGAATGTGGACAAGATCAGGACAAAGGACACATAGTAGAACCAGGTATAAACGGGGTTCTAGTTTTTTAAAGAAAAACTAAATGATTAGGTGGAACAAACATGTAACCTTTGTGATATCTCAATAATAACTACAGATGATTATTTCCCCTTGTTAAATACTTAACCTGGTAATCTCTCTGTGCCTGGTCAGACATGTTCCATCTATTTAATGTCTGTTCTCGGAGCAGCACAGTCTCTGGGGGTTAGCCGAGCACATCTAGTTTCTGAGAAAAGTATGTCTCTTGATGGAAAAACTAAGTTACGTAGCAAAGAGAGAGAGAGAGATATCAGTCCATGGATCCTGGTTTCTGCTGTCAGGTGCCACCAACACACTAATGAAGATAGATGGAGGAATATAGACGTGCTGCACTGTGATATAAAGTGATACGGAAAGGACGTCTCTCCATGCTACATCGCTCTAAACTTCATCGACAGGAGTAGTAGGAAGTATTCAACCACAGCCCAAAGAAAATTCACAAAGGACCAGCTGAAGCATGTTGGGCACTTGTGGTCCTTGGAGACATACAGCTCATTTTACAGTCACATACTTACTGCTGTACACAGCTTTTCCAACTATGACAAAGACGAGGATATTAATCCTAACAAGTGCAAAGTTAGGCTGATGAGTCCTGTTTAGCCTCAGTTGGCATGTCCTCTCATGAGGAGTGTTTCCCTGGTTCCCTCAGTTGGCCAGTCCTCTCATGAGGAGTGTATTCCTGGTTCCCTCAGTTGGCCAGTCCTCTCATGAGGAGTGTTTTGTTGGTTCCCTCAGTTGGCCAGTCCTCTCATGAGGAGTGTTTCCCTGGTTCCCTCAGTTGGCCAGTCCTCTCATGAGGAGTGTATTCCTGGTTCCCTCAGTTGGCCAGTCCTCTCATGAGTGTTTTGTTGGTTCCCTCAGTTGGCCAGTCCTCTCATGAGGAGTGTTTCCCTGGTTCCCTCAGTTGGCCAGTCCTCTCATGAGGAGTGTATTCCTGGTTCCCTCAGTTGGCCAGTCCTCTCATGAGGAGTGTTTTGTTGGTTCCCTCAGTTGGCCAGTCCTCTCATGAGGAGTGTTTTCCTGGTTCCCTCAGTTGGCCAGTCCTCTCATGTTTTCCTGGTTCCCTCAGTTGGCCAGTCCTCTCATGAGGAGTGTTTTCCTGGTTCCCTCAGTTGGCAGGTCCTCTCATGAGGAGTGTTTCCCTGGTTCCCTCAGTTGGCCAGTCCTCTCATGAGGAGTGTATTCCTGGTTCCCTCAGTTGGCCAGTCCTCTCATGAGGAGTGTTTTGTTGGTTCCCTCAGTTGGCCAGTCCTCTCATGAGGAGTGTTTTCCTGGTTCCCTCAGTTGGCCAGTCCTCTCATGTTTTCCTGGTTCCCTCAGTTGGCCAGTCCTCTCATGAGGAGTGTTTTCCTGGTTCCCTCAGTTGGCAGGTCCTCTCATGAGGAGTGTTTTCCTGGTTCCCTCAGTTGGCCAGTCCTCTCATGAGGAGTGTTTTGCTGGTTCCCTCAGTTGGCCAGTCCTCTCATGAGGAGTGTTTTCCTGGTTCCCTCAGTTGGACAGTGCTTTCATGAGGAGTGTTTTGCTGGTTCCCTCGATTGGACAGTGTTTTCATGAGGAGTGTTTTCCTGGTTCCCTCAAGATTAGGAGGATTGTGAGAAGTACTCCCTGTCCTCCCTCAAGCCAGGTCGGCACCGAATTTTGCTCAGACATTCTGGGTTTTACCACCATACAGATATATTGTTTTACCCTAATTCTGGCTAAAACTATACAAAACCATCCGATAATGATTTTATGATTCTAATCAATTTCTTACAAATATAACGTTTCAGAGTGGAATTATTTAATCATTATCTTTCAACATTTAAATGACTTTAACAGGACTCCATCAGATAGGTTCATGGTCATGACTCTCAGTAATATGAAACCTGTCTCACCTCACACTTGTCCCACCTCAGATGATTTCTCATCTCAGTAATATGAAACCTGTCTCACCTCACATGATTTCTCATCTCAGTAATATAACACCTGTCTCACCTCACACCTGTCTCACCTCACACCTGTCCCACCTCACACCTGTCTCACCTCACACCTGTCTCACCTCACACCTGTCTCACCTCACACCTGTCTCACCTCACACCTGTCTCACCTCACATGATTTCTCATCTCAGTAATATAACACCTGTCTCACCTCAGAGGATTTTGTACTTCTACCTGTAATGCATGTAGCCGTAGCCGCAGACCTTCTCTCTTTGTAGTGGGGTCTGGTAAATATTATAATAAGGATGAATTCAGGATGATGAAATGGGAAGGCAGGACTGTGTCTGTGTGTCTCTGCCATAAAGACAGTCTTAGCTCTCTGCTTGTGCCGGCAGGGTGTTACAGTGGCCCTGATAAGGCACTCTGGTGAACTGGAGATTGGCACAGGGACCAGCATAGAGGATGTTGCATAGTGTGTGGTTAACATGACGATCTTACAGTAGAACACATCTACACACTGCCATGTAGAGAAATGGGGAGTACCATGGTATTAATATAGAGTACAGAGTTGTCTCCTCTGTCAGGATCTCCTAGTACCATGGTATTAATATAGAGGACAGAGTTGTCTCCTCTGTCAGGATCTACCAGTACCATGGTATTAATATAGAGTACAGAGTTGTCTCCTCTGTCAGGATCTCCTAGTACCATGGTATTAATATAGAGAACAGAGTTGTCTCCTCTGTCAGGGTCTCCTAGTACCATGGTATTAATATAGAGGCCAGAGTTGTCTCCTCTGTCAGGGTCTCCTAGTACCATGGTATTAATATAGAGTACAGAGTTGTCTCCTCTGTCAGGATCTCCTAGTACCATGGTATTAATATAGAGGCCAGAGTTGTCTCCTCTGTCAGGATCTACTAGTACCATGGTATTAATATGGAGGACAGAGTTGTCTGTCAGGATCTCCTAGTACCATGGTATTAATATAGAGTACAGAGTTGTCTGTCAGGATCTACCAGTACCATGGTATTAATATAGAGGACAGAGTTGTCTGTCAGGATCTACCAGTACCATGGTATTAATATAGAGTACAGAGTTGTCTGTCAGGATCTACCAGTACCATGGTATTAATATAGAGTACAGAGTTGTCTCCTCTGTCAGGATCTCCTAGTACCATGGTATTAATATAGAGAACAGAGTTGTCTCCTCTGTCAGGGTCTCCTAGTACCATGGTATTAATATAGAGGCCAGAGTTGTCTCCTCTGTCAGGGTCTCCTAGTACCATGGTATTAATATAGAGGACAGAGTTGTCTGTCAGGATCTCCTAGTACCATGGTATTCATATGGAGGACAGAGTTGTCTGTCAGGATCTACCAGTACCATGGTATTAATATAGAGGACAGAGTTGTCTGTCAGGATCTCCTAGTACCATGGTATTAATATAGAGGACAGAGTTGTCTGTCAGGATCTCCTAGTACCATGGTATTAATATAGAGGACAGAGTTGTCTGTCAGGATCTCCTAGTACCATGGTATTCATATGGAGGACAGAGTTGTCTCCTCTGTCAGGATCTCCTAGTACCATGGTCTTAATATAGAGGACAGAGTTGTCTCCTCTGTCAGGATCTCATAGTACCATGGTATTAATATAGAGGACAGAGTTGTCTGTCAGGATCTACCAGTACCATGGTCTTAATATAGAGGACAGAGTTGTCTCCTCTGTCAGGATCTCCTAGTACCATGGTATTAATATAGAGGACAGAGTTGTCTGTCAGGATCTCCTAGTACCATGGTATTCATATGGAGGACAGAGTTGTCTCCTCTGTCAGGATCTACTAGTACCATGGTATTAATATAGAGGACAGAGTTGTCTCCGTGGTATTAACACCACTGTCAGGATGTTT